>NW_022639466.1:1856114-1858183 GCF_010583005.1 Odontomachus brunneus | reverse complement strand
CTCTCTCTCTCTCTCTCTCTCTCTCTCTCTCTCTCTCTCTCTCTCTCTCTCTCTCTCTCTTGGTTGCAGATTGAGCCCCGCGTATTTAAATACATCGAAAGAGATGGAAATGTATTTAGACGACAGCTCTCTTGAAAGGAAAATAATTTGACATATTTTAAAAGTTGGAATATCACTCAAACTTCTAAAGCCACCCCCCCAGCTCACTCGCTCGCTCTCGGGGCTCAGCTGAAAGAAGGAGGGTGGCGATGCGGGATGCCGGAGAGCCACGGCGCGGCCCGCGCGGTCCGGAGAGTGCGAAGTAATTTTAAAACGATTTTTACCGACAGAAGTTTACATTAATTGAAGGTTTACCAAAGCGTACGAGCAAAACTTTGTCCGCGCCGCTCTCGCTGCTACCCGACACGCCGACAAGTATCGTTGAGTTGGTGCGATATCGCGCGCACGCGATTGAAAACGTATCCGGGCCGGTTAAAGGGAATCGACGTTTTCGCTCCAGGGGATCCGCGCATTTTGCTTTTACGCAAACGGATACTGTCGGCGCGAGATACCTAAAAATTCGTGTTCGATCCATATCGCCGTCGGTGTCAACCTCACGCTCTTTTTGCAGGCACGAAAATGCAATGAAAGACTCGTAATGAAATCGTAACAGGAGGCTGTTTTGATCAAGTTCATGCCGGGATAAAGTCGCTTTGTTAAACTTACACTAGAGAATATTTTATAGCTTTTTTTTATATAAATCTTTTTCAATCGCATGCGTGTGTGTTTAATAATGTAGGTACAAACTGTCGGCGAGATTTATCTTACTAAGGAACATAACGAAGTTTAATAGCACATTTCGGTTTATAGAAATAGCACGTATGAAATGAACGAGTAATAAATAATGCAGAATGTCGATCCACCTTCCTGGGTATGACAAGTTCTCTGGTAATTGTTACTATAAAATTCCACTAAGTATCCTTGTGGTCGAAGAAGTCATCAGTTGTGACGTACACTTGGCTTCAGTACCGTCTTTTCCGAATGTAGTTCGGAAAGCAGCAGATGTCCGATGAGAGAACTTGTCTCTGCATAATTTCTTGAAGTTTAGTTCTCTCATTGAACCATCCGCTGCATCCTGAACCGCGTCGGGAAAAGAATGTTTAACCCGCATTGAAACCAAGTGTGCGCTGTGTGCGTGACGATTAGTATACAATCCGCGACGTTAATTGGAATGCTAACTAAGGAACGCGGGACGGCTCCTAAATCAACTTTCCGATCAAGTCCGCCTGTCGCGTCGCCGACACACCTCGAAATCATTCGACTGCGGTATCCACGCGCCTCCTCCCCGCGTCCTCGAGGAAGGAATCGCGGAAGAGGAGCGCGGTTATCCCCGTCCCGACGTTGACGTAAAAATAACGAACAAATTGTCTAGGTGAGCGTTTTCGCGGGGGCACCCTCGGGCTACGGGAATCGGTTCCGCAGTCCAACTACCGCCTCCCGCGACCCACGCCTCGGCTCTCCCTCTTCTCTCCTTCTCCTCTTCCTCTTCAACCGTGAAGCCGTGTACGCGGCCCGGCATGAATATTGCCAATTTACGGGTGGAGGAACGTACGGTTCTCACCCAACCTTACTCGGTTCTCGTTGCAGCCGAAGCTAGCCGTAGCTTTCCTCACTCTCTGCCCTCTCTCTCTCTCTCTCTCTCGTCGCTTCACTTCCCACCATCCCCGCCGCCGTCGCCCAGCGGCGGGCTCCTTTCTTCCCTTTTTCTCGTTTCGTGCTTCGCTTCCATTTTCTCTTTCTCTTCGAGAAAGGAACGAAGGAGCGAGACGAAACGAGAGAAAGAAAAAAGGGGGGAACAGAGGATGGAACGAGTGTGGGTGGATGGGTGGGTGGGTGGAAGGAAGGAGAGCGAGAGCGCGCTCGCTTGACGCGATATTGGAAAATGGCGTCGACGTGTGCGGAGGGTAGCAGGTAAAGTGGAAGGAGGAGGATGTGCTTCGCCTCCTATCCCTCGACGTTCTTCTCCCTCACTTTCTCTCTCTCTCTCTCTCTCTCTCTCTCTCTCTCTCTCTCTCTCTCTCTCTCTCTCT
>NW_022639466.1:1852800-1855307 GCF_010583005.1 Odontomachus brunneus | reverse complement strand
CTCTCTCTCTCTCTCTCTCTCTCTCTCTCTCTCTCTCTCTCTCTCTCTCTCTCTCTCTCTCTCTTTCGTTCCTGCTCTCTTCCTCTTTCCCGCTCGCTCCCCTCTCCCGCACGCGCGAGGAATAGGGAAAAATAAAATAAATTGCTCAACATATCCAATAAGGTGGCAGAGCCGTTGCCCGGGCGACGCCGACTCACTACTCTCCTCTATGCTTTCCGGAGGAGCGCGAGAGACGTTCCTTTCCTCTTTCTCTCGTTCTTCCCTCTTTCTTCCCTCGGTCCGCCTCGGTGGCCCTCTCTCGCGGCATAACTTCCTGCGGAGTTCGATGACGTCGGAGAGAAGAACGGAACTGGGAAAGAAACGGGTTGGTACAGGGCCTGCGCGTCCCTCTCGATTGTCTCTTTCTTGCTTGGCCGCGGGTAGTAGTCGCTCGTCGCGCGAGAGCAACCCGCCGATCCATCCTCTTGCCTGGTCTCCTCTACTCTTCTCTCCTCTCTCCTTTGCTCTCCTCTTCTCTGCTCTCTTCTTCCTCTCCTTCTACGTAGCGCTTCTTTTTTCGCTGCCACCGCATAATACGCGCACGAGAGCCGGGTATTGGATCGCGGGGACCTCCCTGTCGATATTACCATACATATAGGCCGGCCTGTTACAACCTACCTCTCTTCCTGCCTTGAAAGCCGCCGCAAGATTCATCTGCCTTACGTACAGGTGGCTGCGTCACTTGCACCGCCGCTCCTCTGGAGCTGGTTGCTCGGAAATAAGAAGAGATCCCGTTTAACTCTTAGCCAGCGATCTCGCCTCACCGATGGTACCATGCTCTGGAGGAGCGTTACGCGTTGCGAACGCGAGATTTGAAGGCTCGAGGGTGTTCCTCTCGGCTGACAGTTCGTTTAATCGCGTCACTCAACCGGTATGTCATCGAATCGCTTTGACGCGAAGTCTGCCCTCAATTTGGAAACTACCCAGATAGGCATATATACAGGGTGTCTGACGACAGGTGGGGAATCACTAGAGTACATGTATAGATTAGGTCAAAATTAATACAAAATTCGCCTTTCGCGATTTATTAACGTTTATTTGACGTATCTGACGTCATCAATTTTCTTTGCGGCATGAAATTTCAGCATCTGATTTGCGACGGATTTGCATTCTCTGATTAACAATCTGATGTTATTTTTCAAATTTGTTTTTGTATCAATATAATAAAAATTTCACATCGCACGTTGTATGATGTAAATTTGACGATTAATTTCATCCAGTATATTCGCTCCTTAAATATAATTAAAAAAAAATTATAAAATTTCCATTATCGATCGTTTCACGTCGTGGCAATCATAAAAGTCTATCTGGATGAATAAAAAGTTTGTCTGACTGTGAATGCACCAAGTTAGTCCGCGAGGACAAAATCAATCAGGATCAGGAAGGCGCAATCGCACGTTGGACGATCGCGACTACGTCAGATCGTCGAACGTCTATCAGCGATTTGCAGCGAGGATAGAGCGACATAATTTTCAAATCTGACGCGAGAGAGAGAGAGAGAGAGAGAGAGAGAGAGAGAGAGAGAGAGAGAGAGAGAGAGAGAATGATCGCTCCAAATCCTCTCGAGCGGATCCACGGTGAAAAAAGCGTCGTTACAGTTGCCGTTACGATCACGAGCAACTGTTCGCGCTTGATAGATCCCGCCACGCGTAATTGAGACGCGACGTGAGATCGTCCGAATTAAACGTTGCGTAAAGCGAGGGACCCTCGAGAGGCCCTCTTTGCCTTCACGGGGCGCGACTTCTTCTTCATCTTCGTGTCGGGGCATGTTTCGTGTCGGGCTCTTTACCTGGAACTGCGGTTCCCTCACAAATGAAGATCATTAACCCCATGCAACACTGTTGGGTGGCCGTTTCATGTACACCTGTCGGCTTAAACGCAGACAGACCGACAGACAGACAGACGCGCGCGGTTCATAGTACGAGCGCGACTGCTACCCCTTCATCCTTTTCCTTTCTCTTTCTCCGCTGCTCCCCTCAACCCTCTCCCGCTCGCTCTGTCTCTTTTGCTCCTTCGTGTCTCTCGGACGCCTAGTCTACATCGTTGTCGAATACGACGCTGCAATATCTGGCGGTGAGCGCGTTTCGCTCGCCGTAAACGTCAAGAAACCAGGGAGAGAAAGAGAGATCGGCCTCGCATCGCGTATCGGCCGATTCGGTGCGCCCTGCGCGCGCGCGCGCGCGCGTCTACTTACAATCTAATAATCCGACGAGCCGGCGGAGAGGAATCGCCGGGCTCTGCGTTCTTTTCGCCTCGACGATCGATCTCCCGGATAACGCTGCACATATCTACTCTGACTTCTCGTCGGAACGTGTATTTTAATAAGAACGGCATCGAGCACGCGCTCATGTGCGTGAATATGTGTGTGTGTGTGTGTGTGTGTGTGAGTGTACGCGTAAACCGGCAGCGCACACCGATCTATACAGTATCGCTCTCGCGCTTTTAATCATCCCCGCTCGGCTACGAAA
>NW_022639466.1:1803426-1852790 GCF_010583005.1 Odontomachus brunneus | reverse complement strand
ATCAGTACCTGGTGATACACTATCACTCCGGCAATTTCTCCGATTTTATGGACGGAGTAAGCAGCGCAATGGCGTACACCCTCTTGTTCATCAAACTCGCGATTTTGTGGGCCAATCAACGGTAAGATGTGCAACGTGTAAATTATAATTTCTGTTTCGTCAATGTGCAATACAGACTTTCAGAATTTTCCATCTTTACCTTCACGACAGATGCTGTGATAAATTTTAGTCGAGTCGATAAAGATTTTGAATAATATGTGTTAAGATATCTTGTGTGTGGGAAAATTTTACCAAATTTATATCAAGTTATATTATATTATATTTACATCAAGTTATATTATATTGTCTTTGTTGCGGAAGGAATTTCTTTGATATATAAAATAACAAAATTAAACATTAATATAAAATGAAAAATTACATTCAAAAACAAATTGAAACAAAGATAAAAATAAAATATGTACATACAATGAAATAAATGAACTGTTTAATTAAATGAAACGCAAATGAGCAAGCAAGTTAAGGATTATCGAGGATGCTTAATGATCACACGTAAAAAGGAAGTCATTGATTTTTCATACCCACTCTTTTAAAGTGAATCAGTAAAAATCTTTCCAATTAAATCAGTAAAAAGAGTATTTCACCGATAATCAGTGAATGTTTATTTTCAGTGGAAACACCGCCACTTTATTGCTTTATCTTATATATGATTTTGATCAGTGGAAGCAAGATCTCGCTGCAAAATCTGTAATGCGCAAGTTTATTACAAGCTTCCTGCATTTATAGCGATGAAATTAAAAGCTCCCATGCGATTTACATGCAATGCACTGTCTGTATTTGCAAACTGCACCAATAATAGGAACAGTCACTACTATTAACCGATTCTTTCAGCGAGATTTTACTGCAGTGCTATACTTATGACTGAACAGTTACAAGTACAGCATTTCAGTAAAGAGTACACTGAATGTACTTTAGAAAGCATAAATGTGTGAAGCAATATATCTGTAGATAATATTACCACTTCGTCATTCACATCTAACTTGTCATAAATACTCACTTGAGAAAGAGAAATGTAAATATCATAGTTAAAAAAAGATTGGCTGAACCCGATCACCCGTAGAACGTTTTCCGATATACTACAAATGATGGCCGCGGACTGGAAGAATTGCGGCTTGACTGACCACAGTTTACGCATCACGACAAACAAGGCAAAACTGTCGCACCGCTTCTCGCATTGGATAATAGGCCTTCAATTGATCGCCATACTACTCTATACCTGCGGTGTTCTTGCCGTCAATGCCGGCGAAGTACAACGGATGAACGTGTCCATGCGAGAGCACATCTTGAAGATGAACTTGCCGTTCAAAGTCAACACGTCTCCCGTGTACGTGCTGATCACGATACTCGAGTTCTTTCACCTGGCCATGTGCGGCTGCGGGATTTCTTTGGTGAATTCGCTCATTGTCACTCTGGTGAGTAGTTCATCGTGTCCTGATTAATACAAAATGACACAGAAAAGTACAGAGCTTTATGATTATTCCAACGCGAAAGTTAGATACTTCACATCAGCGGTCAGATCGATATTCTGTGCGACTGGCTGCTGAGAGCCTTTGCCAAAAATGTGACAGATACCGTGAACGAAGTCACAGTGAGAGCGTTGATCACAAAGCATCAACAGATTATCGTGTTTTCGGAAAATATCGAAAATCTCTATACATATATCGCGCTAATGCTATTCATATCGGATACTCTTATTATATGCTGTTTAGGCTTCATCATCGTCACAGTGAGTAATGACAGCATAAATCACATGACCATTATTTGAGGAATTGGAATTTTGTATATACACAGAAAAAAGGCATTCTTTTGTTTGAAAAATATATTTATTTTTGACGTGTTAATCCTTAAATGAAATTATATGGCGTTAAACAAAAATGAATTACTTGCATTAATACATACTTACGACATGTCAAAAATAAATATATTTTCCAAACAAAAACGTCTTTCTTTTTTGTGTAATTGTTTGTAATGTGGCGATAACTGCTAAACTGCGTTTACTTGCCGCGTATATCGAAACGCTATATGGAAATAGATGATATGCATATATAACCAGAAATATTTAGTTGCGAGCAGCATAGTTGCATTACTTTACTTATCTTTGTGCGATGGTAGTGTGTATGGTTGATATAACTTACTTTGGTACATCAGTGTAGTTGCACGTGATCTGATTGTGGCAATCAGAAATCGGTTGGAGTGACATTTACTATAGATGTACTCTGTTTGGAGCAACCAGATATCGTCATAGCTGGCAACGTCAGTAGTTCAGCAATTGCTCTGCAGCAACTACATAATTAGTTGTTTCTTACTTCACTATTGCGTCTGATTGACACAATCAGACTTATGCGTTACTGACCAGCGTTATTTACCGTTTTCTCCGTGTGCAAATTATTCTGAATTATTTCAATATTGCAGTCCATTGGCACACCGGACGGCCCGGCAATCTTGGTGAGATCCGTATTATTCTATATGGTGATGAATCTCGAGGCGTTCATATATTGCTTCGCCGGTGAATACCTGACTGCCAAGGTTTGCATCACGCGAATTTTATGAAGAAGGGTCAACGGCTTTTTTATGATGTAAAAAAATTCCAGATCCGTTTGTCACTTTCCTTCTAGAGCAAAACGATCGGCGATGCGGCTTATGATTCCCTTTGGTACAACCTCACATCAAAAAAGAGTCGAATTTTACTGCTCGTGATTCTACGGTCACAGAAACGTTTGACCATCACGATTGGAAAAATCATGGATCTTTCTTTGGAGCGTTTCACCAGCGTAAGATTTAACTTTCCGTTCTCTCTTTGTACGTTCTCCAGTTCGGCAACATAAAATTTATGCGGACTTTAAGTCAACATGCAGACATTTTCTGAATGAAATTATCAATTTTCATCCAGATATACGTTCCGAATTAAATTATTACCTTTCTATGGAATTGTTTATGTGATGTATATTGCTAATTGAAATCCATCCAGACACGTCATCAGTGATTAACATTGTAGGTCGTGAAGGCATCTGCATCGTATGTTTCCGTGTTATTGGCGATGAACTAAAGACCCGAGTTTCGATCGTTAATAGTATCTTCACACTTTCATTGCTCATAATGGTAACATTATTTAGTAGCTGTAACAACATTGTGAACACGCCGGTAGAATAGCGTTTTAATAATTATTATTACATTACTGTAAATTTGCTGTTTATTTTTTTATTATTATTATTGCTTATTTTTTGCCAGACTGAAACCTACACGAAGAAAATTTCATAGCAAAAATTACTATAGGATTTTGCAAACAAGGAATAGATCGGAATTTTATGACAATTCACTATCTTTTCATTTCATATATACTTATATTTTGAGACTAAAATATGCTATTAAGATATTTACTATGTTTCTAACAAAATCTGCTATATGTTTTTAGCGAAATTTACTATTAAGTTTTTATGTAATTTCTGTCGTATTTCGTTCGCTCATCTTCGACGCGCAATAGATTATTATTAGATTTGTTCTTGAACTGAGCCGTGCTAATTTGATTGCATACTACTTTCATAATTGTAGATAATAGTGGCCAATATGTGTTGTTAATTAAATAAATTCTTTTTTAAAATAACATCAATTTTAATTTTATTCAAAAATACAACAGAAATGTATGCAACCTAGTATATTTTTTAACAAAATAGACCTTAGTGACAGTTTATTCCTGTAAATTACTAAAAGCATAGTAAAATTGAAAAGAATTTGCATGAAAAAAAAACTATAATATTCTATTGAGTGCGAGAGTTTTCTCTCGTGAAAAAAGGCACATTGTGTCGGCTAATAAAATCACCGAAAATAAAGAAAACGGTTACGTAACGAAAGTTCATAATGTTTAAGCCGATATTACATGGGAAATTAATTTTTCCTAGGTAACTGAGTTCTTTTACAGCTTAACCCTCCTAGAGCTTAATGTTGAAACTTACCCTCCGCTAGAAGAGAAAAAAGACAGATAAACAGAGAGAGAGAGAGAGAGAGAGAGAGAGAGAGAGAGAGAGAATGAAAGAGAAAGAGAGAGGAGAGGAGGAAGGAAGGGAGGGAGGGAGGGAGGCCGTGCATCGATATATATTCGCTTACAAATTCTATTACGCGTTTCCGCGACGCCGTTGTACGGAAAAATAAATGTTTCCCGCGGATCATAAATTCGAAAGAACTCGGAGGATGGCGCTGGGCCGCCTCCGCCACCTCCGCGCGTTGTTCGCCGACGAAGTGAAGCGATGCGAGCAAGCGAGCTCGTATCTTCAAAGCGCGCGGCTCCCGCTACTTCCCGATGAAACGCATTAAATTGCAACAACAATGTTAAGGTGACCGTATACACACGCGCACACATGTGCCCGCGCCAAATTGCCGAGGCCCGTTCCTTTTTGCCATGCTGGAAAAATTGGCAAAGGCAGTCGGCGGTACCGAGCGCGCGGTACGCCTCCTCCTGCAATATGTAAAATAATGACGGCCGCCTGAAAGGAATGCATAATGAGATCTCTCTCTCTCTCTCTCTTTCTCTCTCCTCTTTCTCTTTCTCTCTCTCTCTCTCTCTCTCTCTCTCTCCTGGGACGTGCACCGGGTCCGAGGCGCCTCTCCACCCACGTGTCTATCAGCATACGAGCATGCATTATCGTACGTCGTGTATACGCGCTACCGCCGAGAAATTTCATGGAAATTTCGGAATATATATATATATCCCGCCTTATACGCCTCACCTTCGCAATCACCCGCCCCTACCGCATTATTACGCGCGTAAGAAATATTCATGACGATCGATTCCGCTACGTGGAAACCAGTCGCGCTGAAATATATACACGTGCTACGTACGCCTCGCGTTCGATCTTCGCCGAGACGATAACCCAGGCGATTGCGTATCGGCTCGTATGACGCATTTCGGCAGTTTTCCATTAATTTATATACTAGTTATATACTAAGAGTACATGTGCGTAATGAAGTATCCCGAAATGGGAACAACCTAAAAGTTTATACATGAAGCTTTTATTCTTTTCATCAATGATGTAATAAGGTGATGGTACCAATTCCTGGACGCGTATTTAATTCTGGACATTTTTATCGTTTTGGTCTTTAAATTCGAATATTTGAACTTTCTCAACTTAGAATATATTTACGTACTCAATACTTGTATATATATATATATATATTTTATGTTTAAATATTTGTATCTAAGGACCAAAACAAAGAGATTGTCCAGGAGTGGGTACATGTCCGAACATATACTTTTACCTCAAGTGCGATACCATGCCTAGATAGACAGGTGCACCTTAATTCGGTAGCAACTTCATACACACCGGTCGACCTGTGAAAGTTACGTCCTTTATGAGCGGCTCATATGGCACTCTAATTTGTCACATAGCACGACGAAGTAGAAATAATGTGAATAATTATCAATGATTGTTGAAAACAATATGCCATGTAAATTCAGTAAATTCGTTTCTGCACATCAATTTGACCGAAAACTTACATTAATGCACGACGCAAATTTGACGACTAATTCAGTACAGTGTATTTACTTCATAAATAAAATGACAGATGTTATAAAACTTCCTTCATCAATTGTCTGATAACGTCGTAATAATCACGAAAGTCCATCTGGCTATCCAAGTAGCACGCTGCCCAGATAGACAGGTGTACGCCAATTTGGCAGCAACTTCACTAATCGATTTATAAAAGCTGCGTCTCTTATGAGTGCTTCACATGGCACTTATCGCGCAAAATGATGAAGTAGAAGTACGAAAAGAATGTCCCAAACATCCTCAAGGCAATAATGTCACGCGAAATGTGACACGAAATTTTGAGCGCGACTTTTAGTAAATTTGCAGCTCTGCATCAGTACAACAAAAATCTACATCGTCGTGTGGCGTGAAAATTCAGTAATTAATTCAATATAACATATTTGCTCTATAAGCGTACAATTCTCGTCGTTTTCGGTCGTTTCGCTTCGTCATAATCACGACAGAGTCTGTCTGGAAAGTTTGCATACTACAGTTCAAATAGAAGCCGATAATGGAGTCTTATAAATGCTTGATTACTCATGAGCGTCTTTAGTAACATCCCAACAGCGGACATAGATTTGTCGACACAAAACGATTACCCTCATTTATTGCCAGCGACCTCGTCTCATTCGCGAGCACGATTCTCACGGCGATGAATGTATCCCGCGAGTGGCGTTTGCAAATCGCGAGTGACACATGCGATATCTCTATTTCGCAAGCGACTCGCGAGGTCCGTTTGCTCCGCGCGAGCTCCCGATGAGCGTCCTTGAGATCCTAGAAACGCATTAGATCATAGCAGTCAGTCGCGGAGCGCGGCTTGCGAACACGCCACCGTCTGAACACCTGAGCAAATACCACGAGTAAGAGTATGAAGTGTGTATGTGTGTGTGTGTATATATATATATGTGTGCCAGAGAGTGCGTTAGCTGTCAGTCTGGCGCGCCGCTGAGTTACACATATCTCCCGTTCTCTCTTTCTCCGCGACGCAATCGTCGTGGAGGTTGCGGCATGGTCGGGAGTGCATTAGCTGGCTATCGCGATTCTAGATTCGCGAGAGCGTCGAAATAGCGGGATCTGATTGCGGGGTATCGCGGTCACGCGACCGATGCGATTGCCGCTTGATTCTCGGCGCGCTTCGTCGAATTAACTCGGTCTGAATCTGACTTTTCTCGCGGGCCGATCTATATCGAGCGCCGCTCGACATCCACCTAACATTCAAAGAAATCGAATCGCGGACAGGTTTATATTAGATCGGCTAACAAGCGGACCGATAAGAGCCAATAAGAGTCCGAGTGGCGGTTGTCAGCTTTAATAATTGAGCGACCTCCAACGAAGGAATAACGGAATGACGGGGTTATGAAATAACACGTCGGCCGTGCATTTCGGTCTCCTTCCTAATATCGCCGTCCTCATTACGTCCTTCGCGAAATGTGGTCGATCGTTGCACCAGGAGATTAGCCGGACGCAAGACGAGGCGCGCGAAAACGCGAGGGGTGGTGAGCGCACCTTCGAGACGTTGACATGGCGGTGCATGGAGACACTTGTGTGTGTGTGTGTGTGTGTGTGTGTGCAGAAAATGCAACGACCGGAAAAAACGCCGAGCATTCGAACGAGGGTGACCCCAAACCACGCCTCGTACGTGAGGCATGCGTCCAAGATACTCGCCTGGATAAAGAATGCTTGCTTCCGATTGGTCTGTAGACCCTCGCGCACCCCCCTGATATATACGTGCTTGCCTGTCGCGTGTAAAGGCTCCCACACCCATGCACCCACACAGTCACACATATACACGCGCGCGCCAGCACGTTCGTATGGCTTCCGCACGGATACGTATTTAATGGCACATGCGAGCACCCATTCACGCACGCACTCACGATAACGTTCCTCCCCGGAGGACATCCTGCGCACAGCTTCCTCTCTACCATCTTACCCCAGGATTCGTTCCTCTCCGCCTGTCGTGGAGAGGCGCGCGATCGCTCGGAAGAAATGCGGTCGCCTTTTCTCTCTCTCTCTCTCTCTCTCTCTCTTTCTCACTTTTTTTCCTTCTGTCTTTCTTCCTTTCCTCTCCACCGACTCTCCTACGCATACGTGCGTGCCCCGTGCGCCAAGTGTGTAGTCTGCGCAAGTCAGCCACCCTTGGCCGTGTGGAGTTAGACTCCACCCTGGTAATCAATCAAATCCCCTCGATACAGGAGCACGGCCGCCTAAAGCGGCGCTTTATCGCCGATAGATAAAGCTCGTGTCGAGGGGGACGTTACTAAGGACGCTGCTGACTCGATGGCGCTCCGTAAAATTTGATGTCCTCCCCCGAAAAAGTTATTAGCGCGCGAGTTGGCGCCAGTTATTTATAAGGGCGATTCCTTAACGCGGATTCCACCGCTCGCGGGCATCGGAGGGTCGCGCTCATATCGGCTCGACTCTATCGAATCGATATGTGGATTCGTTATTCAGTAAATAATCAGCCAGTAACGAGTTAGTGACGAGCTGGAGAATTTTATCTTGCTTGTACTAGCTAGATACGAGCTGATCTCTCTCACAGAAGCCCGTTCTTAAATTTTAGATTCACAGCTTTCGAGTCTCGCAATCGCCCTCGTTGTTGCGCGTGAGAGAGGCGAAACTTGTATATACAGATATGATATTTTTGGGAGAGAGACATAAGAAAAGAGATGAGAGAACAGCCGAACGCGAGAAGAAGATAACCCCCTTCGCCGGAGTAGTCAAGTGGAACCGAGTATAGCGTAAAGTGGCCGAAGAGAGCACACAGAGAAAGAGAGAGAGAAAGAGCTAGCCGCTCCTCTCGTTCGTCTTTTGTCTGAAAATCGATAACTGGGAAAGGGTTAAAATCTACCCTGCCACTGTGGACCACGAAAGAACCTGAGTCAGGGGTGGCTGCTCGCAAGGAGGGGTAAAGGGAGTCGGCGCGGCGCGGCACGACCTCGGCGGAACGAGATTTACATACCTCACCCAGTGCCCGCTCTTCCGGGGAGGCCCTTGTTAGGCTAAACT
This sequence comes from Odontomachus brunneus, assembly GCF_010583005.1. NCBI lineage: Eukaryota > Metazoa > Arthropoda > Insecta > Hymenoptera > Formicidae > Odontomachus > Odontomachus brunneus. The sequence goes on along the minus strand of NW_022639466.1, from coordinate 1,844,208 downwards.
TGCTTCGTCTGCGCGATCCTGTTGGCTCTCGCCGTGCTTAAACATTGTCGATCGTTAGCGGGCAAAAACCCGCCGCTGGACTGCGGCAAAGTTTCGCGCCGCGTGGAATCTCGAGGCGCCGAGGAGAGTCGGAATTTCGAAATCGAGACTCGCGATGCCCCAGGTGTCGCGCCAACTCTCACCAGCCGACCGATTCGTTTTTCCATTGAATATTGGGGACAATGTTGCAAAAGGGCGGGACGCGATGACGGCATGGCGGCGGCAGAAAATCATCTGGTTGATGTTACTAACGCCGCGTGACGAATTTTCGATGAAATTTCCCCACGCCGTGCTCTTCGAAATGAGATTTTGTCGCGTGCACTTTCGGGACGGGTAAGAATGAGACGCTCAACAAATAGAAACAAATAGAATTGTATCGCGAGTATATCTTGGAATTAATAGAAGAAACTCGAAAATGTATTTCTTCTTTTTTTGACGCGAAGACAATCATCGTTGCGTGCTTTGCGAGAAAAGTATTAATTAAAAGTATCAAAAAGTTTCTCCCTTCGTCGTAAATTCACAACGCATCAAGACGTGAAAATTTCTTCCTCCCCCCCCTTCCCTTCGTTAATTCACAGCGAAATTGGCAATTGTGAAATCACTGCTTATCTGAACACAATAGAAGCAATTTTGCCAAAAACTGAACGAGCATCAAGTTTTCAGCTTGCAGCTGAAAATGTGTTCGGTGCGATTTGCCGGTGAATTCAGTTTTGCGGGGCGGCGGGTGCAAAGAACGAAAAAAGAAAGAGCGAAATAACAGTGAGGCTAAACGTCGTACGTGTGCGCGGCGGAAGTTTCTGGAAAATTGGAAAATAATAAATTGGCAAACTACTTTAAAGAAATTAGCGAGGCCTGCCCGGATGCTTCCCAGTGAAATCATCTTTTTTCTCTCTTTTGCCCTCGCCCAACCCCTCCTCTCTGTCTTTCTCTCTTTCTCACTCTTTTTCTCGTCCCGTGGCCCGCCGTAAACTTCCGTCCTCGTTGATATTGATTAATTTGCTTAAAAAGTTCGCTGGCAGCGCCGCCGCGTCCGCTCTCTCCTTTTGCTACTATTTTTGTTTCGCGTACACGCTCGCCCGCGCCAGAACGAGGAGACGGACGATAAAGATTCCAGAAATTAGTTTACGAATACATAGACACACAATAGCGGCCGACAGACGTCGCGACGCGACACGGCCTTCCTCGAGGACATCCTCGAGTATTTAAGGTGAATGACGCGGTTATTGAGCGTCTCATTTCGCGAATGATCGTCCTAAATGAAACCTATACTCTGACATAATATCGTTTTTTTTTTTAACTCTTTAACAGAGCGCAATAGATTTTCTCATACGATAAGCATGTGACTTATTCTTGTATAATTTCAATCCAAATTCCCCCCGTCTTGTAAGATCGACTCGCACTTCTCGAATGATTTAAATGTATAAAAACTACCGTGTAGAATATCCGGTCGATAATTGCGGGAGGAAGCGCGAGATTTGCGGCTTTAAATATCTAATAACTGCACGCCCCGGCTTTATCTTGCCTCTCCTGCGAATCTGGGAGACAGAACGCGTTCGCTTTAATTAACGAAAACCGTCCGTCGCGCTTTCCGCCTGCGTATCGCGTTCGCGCCCGGCGATGCAGGTAGACAGAGACGATTTTTCTCCGCCTCTCCATTTCGATCTCCGCGCGCGGCCGCGCACAGAAGAGGAAAGACACAATCGGCTTATGTTAATGTCCGGATAAAAATACACCTACCGTCCATTGTTCCACGGCCGGTAAGATCCTCTCCCGTCGACGAGAAGCCGATGAAAACACAAGGGAGGGAAGAAGAACGACGCGGGGAAAGAATTATAGTGTCGTATAGTCGTTTTCCTCGTTCGCGAAATGAGTCCGTATGAAAGGAAAATATATACGCGCGCGCGTGCTAAATGAAACACGCAGCCGCTGTTTCCCCACACACATACACACACACACACACACTCTTTGTCTTGTTTGTTTGTTCGTTAACCGTACGATCCGCTTAGGGACAAATCTTTATTGAGTGCAGAATACAATGTTGCAGACAGACAGCATATTAACAGTTTTGTATCCTGGAAATTTTTTAATTTTAAAATAACTGTGCATGTCATATAACACATACACACAACTACAAACTTCGTCTGTACAAAAACTATTTTAAAATAAAATTTTAAAATAATTTCGAAATTTTATTGTTATATGTGACGTGCACTTTTATTTTAAACCCTCAAAGTTATTTCAAAATTCATTTTGAATTAATTTCAAAATTTATTTTAAAATAAGTTCGAAGAGAGAGAAAGAGTTCATTTAAAAATAATTATTATTGATTTAATTACAAATTTCGAATAATTCTCCCAAATTTATTTTGAAATAATTATTACTCAATTATTTCAAAATAATTTGAAAACTTTGTGGCTGTTACACGTATATCTTAAATTTTATTTTTGTTTGAAGGGCGAGCAGAGCACTTAGGACCGGCTTTTCAACGACAGTTTAAACTCAGACATCGTTTCAAATTCTGGCAACGTTTGAGCGGAGTCTAAATTGAAATCAGAGTTTAAAACTACTGTTGAAAAATCAGTCCACACATATGTTTCCTCTTTTTGTGTTTTGAAAGAAGCCGAAAGAGTATGATCGTCGCAGACGTTTTCGTGAAACGATCCAATGTGGATTTATCTCGCACAACGAGAAGCCACGGTTCGCTTCAACCGCAGCCTGGCGCTCGATTTAACTTGCGATTAAAACATTGTGCGTTCAATTAAGCGTGCATCGCGCACGTAGCTACGTGACGCGCGCGTGTGTGCGTGTACGTGTATACTTGATTAAAGGCTGCGAGCGCATGTAAGTATCTCCACGCTCGCCGAGCATATGTCACGAGCGGGTGCAACCCGAAGGTTCCGATTCATCGAGCATCGAATGGTAGGTGATGCCGATCGCTTAGCCGTTTAGGGTCGCTGCAACTAATCGCGGGTCAGGACGGGAAGGGTTTGCTTGAAACGTCTCAGGATAGAAGGAGGGAGCGCGATCCGGAGTCACGAGCTGTACGATGACAAAAAAGTCGGGAACGTAAGATGTTTATCGCCGCACTATGGCGATAAATCTCTCTCGTTCTTTCTCGCGCGGCTACACGCCGCGCGTACGTGTATTTTGCACTTGCGTCTTGTGCGTACATGCAATACGTGTATCGTGCTTGTCATTTTTTGTATCTACAAGATGTAGAGAGAATTTTACAGTAGAAAAATTACCATATGATTTTGTAGCTGAGGAGTAGATCGACATTCTGCAGCAATTTATTGATACAGCTTCACTTTATGCTTCTATCTATACTTCAGGAACTGAGATGTGCTATTAAAAATTTTATTACGTTTCTACGCAAGATAGAACTGTATTCTTGAGTAAAGTAGGCTTTACTAATAGTTTATTTTACTAGAGACATAGTAAAGTTGAACAGAATTTACACGAAAGAAAACCGTATCCTTGATTAAACAAAAATAATAATGTCTTCAGCTTGATGACAATGTAATGCTAAGACCAATCTCGAATATTTTTCCGTTGCAAAAGGATCATTGTGTTTATAGAACAAAAATAAAAACAGAATTATCCGATGCCGAGGTGTTAATTCTGATTAATATTCTGAGAAAAAAGTATAATACTTGAAAATTTATTCATAGGATATAAAGTTTATTTCACAAAAGTAAACTTTATTTCACAGAAATCAATTTTATATTCCACAAGTAAAAATTTTCAAGTATTTTTTTCCAACTTGAACTTATTCTTTTCTTTAACTTGAATGTTGAATTGTTGTTCTTTTAATAAAAAAAAGTAAATGAAATCGATTCGGTATATTTCGGACTGCTCACGAGAACTTTCTACTTCTCTTTTCATATCAAAATCCGGAAATCTCTATTAGATGGAATTTGATAGAAAAGTTACAACCTCCTGCAGCAACTCGACACTTCATCAAGATCCACGTTGCGCTTTGATTCAACTCTTTCCCGTTTCATTCCCTCAACTGAGTCGACTTTTAGATTCGCTCGTCGGCGTTACTCGTCATTAGAAATATTCTGAGAGTTTCAACATCACCTTTCGAAATCCCACCCGAAAACAAATACCTTTCTAACTCTCTCATATCGCCACTTAAAAGCCGATAAATGCGACGCGGAAGTGCAGCTCGCGCGCTCCATATTTACCGCAATCAGCCGTAAAACGAAATTTACGATCAAAGCGGATCGGGTTATCGTTTCACCCGCCGCGATCCCCGATACTCCGACAATTCCATCGAGTACAATGGCTCGAATTACCCCGAAGTTAGACGGCCGTTAGATGTATGCGTGAACACGAGCGGCGACACACGGATACGGGGTGGATCTGTGCGCTCTACGTCGGCGTGTACGTCGACGTGTACGCGCGCACGCTCGCTCACACACACGCACGCACACCCGAATGTGGAAACGTCCGTATAGTCCCATGTAAAGTTAACGAGGCGACCAGGAAACTTTCGCATGAATACGAAAGTGGGGCATTCTGCCTGCGCGTCGCCCATTTATATTTAAGGCGACGGTACGTCGACTAGATTGGATGGTTATGGCATTAATATGTTTGTGCCCCGCGCGCGTTACCTCGTAGGTCACCCCGGCGAGTTAAGGCGGGGATGCGTTATATCCTTGGCCGGCTTTCGGGACAACGGTTTCCGGTGGTTCGCGACGCGACGGACGTCGCCGAGATCCATCCGTCCTTGCCTTCGTGGACAGATAGAATCGGCGATTCCCATGCGCGATTATATACGCACCGACGATTTTATCGTACGAGAATTTATATCATTATGTCCGAATAGAGAAATTCTTGGAGTATAATCGGGATCCAGTCCGATCCAGTAAGCAAAAGGATCATGAACTGATTGGGAAATCTATGCAGAAATCTACTTAGGTTGGAAGTACTTTTTCAAACACGCGAATTCAAGTGAGACCTAAACAGATTTTATTTCTGATTTTTATTGTATGTCAGAATTGCCTACATGGAGAACTTTCCCTGATCTAATTGGAATCCATTGCAATTTTCTAAAGGAATGCTGGATTGCGAAATCTGATTTGGAGATTAGAAGCGTAATGTTGTAGAAATGCAATTCTAAGTGGGAAACTCAAATCTCAAACCCAGATCTCATTTTTTCTGCTTAAGAGTTTTCTCAAAGTTCTCTCATTTTTCTATTTTATATTTATCTTGAACAAAATATCTGCAACGCTTTGGGTATATTTATGCACACTTTACAAGTATAAATATTTAAAAAACGTAAATACTGTCCCGAATATTTTGCTCAATCTCTTGTATAATGTTGCAAAAATACAATTCTATTATAGACAACCCATACGGATCCACACATACACAATTTCTCTAAGTTTCTTTAAGTTTCTTTAAGTTTCTTCAAAGTTTTTGTCTTTTTCTATTTTATATTTATCTCGAATAAAATATCTGCAACATTTTATGAGTATATTTTACTAATATAAATACCTGAAAAATGTAAACATTCAAAAATGTCTCGAGTATTTTGCTCAACCTCTTTCTAAAATAAATTACAAATATCTTTTGAATAACAGAATATGTATTATATTTTTACTTTAACCCTCTCATCCCTGAATATAATATATTTATGGTATTATGGTATATGTATTGTACCATTCGGGACGAAAGAGTTAAATATAAAACTTGAACATCACATTAAACATCCAAATGTATTGTAATTATTCACAATTAACAGTCGATAAGTTATAAAAATGGCCGTACAATATCTTAAAAAGTACGGACCCTTCTTATATTTCTGCAAATCATAATTATGAAAGTACTAGTTATTACTTCGTTATTCTCTATGTTTCCTCACTTCCTTCCACTTTTCCTACGCGATTTTTTGGTTTCCCTCCTAGAATCACAATTGTAATTAGTTAGGAAATCGGGGTAGATCCCAATTAGATCTCTCAACATTTTTTTAGTTGGGTTAAGGATAAGATTCCTCTAATTGATATCGAAATACAATACACCTATTTGGGGCAATTTTAGGTAATTTCACCGAAATCTATATGTGGGGATGATTGAGAAATTTTGCATAAACGGGGTCGAACATAAAACATATGGAACATTTTGATTCTAGACAAAATAACTCATGTATAAGTTAAGAATGATAAATCTCAGTTGGAACAATCAATTTCGGGACAAGTCTAGACATTTTGTGAGAGCGAGAGAGAGAGAAGGGAGAATCTATGTTGTACCTAGGAATATCATTAAGAAATCTATGTAGGCACGAGTTGCTTCGCGAATTTATACCTCCACCCTATCGTTCAATCCAACGGTTTCCCGTTGACGGGAAGGACGAAGTTAACGAAGGAAGGAATGCGCGCGGCGCATCGCGGAAAAGCAGATATTAATTATCGAATTTAATTTATTAGCGCGTCGCGCAATGTCATTTGCCCGGCACACGGACGGCGTGCGGCGGTATTGTCATGTCTACTACCACGGGTAATTATGATAACGTTATTTATTTCGACAACAGCCCGCGGCCAGTCGTCGGCGCAGTGTAAAGTACACAGGCCGCTTTTGATCGCCGATAAATACGCGCATTAACCGCGCGCGGGTTTGTACGATATTGAAGTCGCGTTGCGCGAACATTACGCGGACTCTTTCGCGATCGCGTATCACGAGAGCCACGGTTTATTCGTTTTTATTATTCTGTCGTTTGATGAAATTCGACTCGATCGTGAAAGCGCACAATGCGACACAGAGGCGGCGGATAAATTACGGCGCGGCGCGTGTGCCTCGAAATGCGATTCTGACAAAACGTCTCTCCGGGACGCAGGGCGCGCTTATTCCACCCCGTTGAAACGCACTTCTTCCAACATTACAGCAGTGAAACGCTTCTTCGTCTCTGAGAGAGAAAGAGACACGTGTGTCAGTCGCGCATGGCTGTGTATGCGCGCATGGGTGTGTATGCGTGTGTGTGTACGCGCAAGCCGGTGCGCGCCCGTCTACCTACGTGTGTGTGCGTGACAAAGGACAGAGAAAGGGTAGCGTGTGCAGCTCGTATTGACGCCCACGTGGACGCATGCGCGCCGGACGGCTCGCCACCCTTACGAAACACGCACCCACACACGCGAACACGCCCGCGCCGTCAAATATCCCGCGCGCGGCCGCATGTGTCTTTCATGCTTCTCTCCTTGAACTCAGGTATGCATACCCACCTACGACATTCTCTCCCCCCTCCCGCCCTCTCTTTCTTCGCTATCTTCCCTTTTCTCTCTCTCTCTCTTTCTTTTTTTCCCTCCGTCTCTCCTCTTTCGAGTTTTCCATTCGCCGTTCGCTATTTTTCATTTCCATGCGACGACCTCGGCCCCGCACCCGCTCGCCAACGCATTTCTCGCGGTGCAGATAGGGGGAAAACGTAGTTGAAACTTCCATTTCTGGCATCTTTCGAGTTCCGTCTCTTCTCTCCTTCCTTCTCTCCCCTTCCTAGCGCGAGGATCGTGAGGGCTTCTCGTTATTGTCGCGTCAGAAATCGTGAACGTTGATCGCGCTCTCTCCTTCTCGCCTCGTTGTCTTTCTCCGTTGTCATCGTCTTCGGGTCGACGACGGCTTTTGTACGAATCGTACTGTTTGAGCTCGTGTCATATCGGCTGCTGCACGCGTCGACAGATCATTTTTGCAACGCGATTTGTTGAGCATGTGTTGAGCGCGCTCACAAGTTCCGTCGTTATTTTTCGACTGAACTGATACTCGTCGCGGCCATCTTGATCGATGACGGCAGAAGCGAGAAAGTGCATGTCGAGAATTCTCACAAAGTACGTCGAAATAAAAAGTCATGTCCAAGAAATGACACTTGCAATGGATCAAGCAGAGTCCCTTCCCTTTTGCTTTGATAGTAAATAACCGTAAAATTAACGTGATAAAATAACGAGAAAGTGCATGCTGAAAAGGAAGGTTGCATGTCGTGTTAATATTTCATGATTATTTATTGATTGTTAAAATTATTTTGGAGGTGTGCTTAGCCGACTGCAAGTGTCGGCTATTTTCGACATGTCCTTTTATTTCGACGTACTTTGGGAATTCTGGACTCGCATTTCCTCGCTTTTGTGACGTCATCAATCAAGAGTTCCGCAGGTCGAGTAGTCAGGAGCTTTTAACTCGGTTTTGCATATTTGATTTGTTTAGTAATTCAATATCAGCAAATAATTCGATCCAAGAGCGATCTTCGCGATGTCTAACCATCCGCGACGAGCTCGGGGCAACTCGCCTTATCGGTCGACACCCCGGTCGACACACCGGTCGGGTTTGATCCGCGATCAAGCCCGACGCGCGGCGCTTAACTCCCCGGCAAAATACCGAGCAAGAAGACGCGGTAGCGGTTGCGAGTAAAATCGCGCTCAGAGCCAGTCACTTGGCCGCTCAAAAGGATTTATAAAGCGCCGACGCGCCGATTCGAGGAGTCTCTTTTTCTTGGAGAAACCGCGATAACCGCGACTTCGTTCTCATTTAGACGACGAATTAAGATAAAAGAGGAGCAAAGTCGCCGTGGTTTCGCCGTAGAGCAGAGTCGAGAGAGCGAGCCGGCCTGAAGAAGGACGACCGCGGGGGTTCGGGGGGGTGGGATGGCGCAGCGGAGGGGGAAGCTCCTGAAAGCCGGAAGGACGAAGGCAGACGCTCCCTCTAACGAGATTAATTTGTTTTATATGCGACCGCGCCACCGCCACTCTGTAGCAACATGAAAGTAACTCTTGGCAGATTGCGAAAGGCGTTTCACCCGTCCCTCTCCCCTTCCTCCCCTCCCAACCTTCGTCTCCTTCTCCTTTTCTTCCTCTTTCTCCTTCTTCCCAAGGGTGGCTCAACAACTGTCTCTCTCTTTCTCTCTCTCTCTCTCTCTCTCTATCTCTCTCTCTCTCTCTTGCCGCGGCCTCGATGCTGATCCCGCCGACAGGAGGATCTCTGAAAAGATTGAAAATTGATCCGCGATCGCAATAAGCAGGCTGACGACGGTGTCGTGAGAGGCTTCCTTTGAAAAATTGCTAGTCCCGTACGACTATCCTCGCGTAGCCATGTAACCGCCGGCGCAACGTTAATGTAACTCTATCGGCCTGCGCGCTACCAACTGCCTCAATAGACACTCCGCTCTATGTTATCTTCCGGACGGTTGGATGATTTATCGCGTTAACATCGAAATTTCGGGCACGACCGATGATTGGGATGCTTTCATCCTTTTTTTCTTCCGTTTTTGTCTTTCGATATGCATTCGTAACAAATTTTAATCGGATCGGCCTTTATGCGTTTGAAGGTAGCCTTGCCTTCCCCGAACAGAGGGGCAATTTGTCGCGTTAATATCGTGTTTGCGCGGGCTCGATTAATAACCATAATATCGTCAGGTTTTTACTCGGGACGTGGACAAATTGCGCGTTGATTAAAATAAGTTATTATCGGCCCGAAATCCTGATTGGTTCCATTCGGTCGACACGTAAAGGATGAGAGGAACGGAGAGGAAGGGAGAGGAGAGAGACGGTTATAATATTGTCACACGCGTCGAGTTTCCGTTAGAACTAACGCACCCTCGAACGCGACCACCGTCAAATGAGGCGAAGTCGAACGGGAGCTCCTCTCTGACTTCGCGATAACGCTAGATACAGGCGGCGCTGTTGCCTCGAAAAAAATCATTTCCCCGGAACAAATCGGGAGGAAGGCAGCTCGTTGAAATGCACGGCGTTCGAAGCGTCAAAGGGAAGGCAAAGTCTGCAGAGCAATTCCGTCTGGAGTGCGTTTACGCCGATGCGTCTCTCTTTCTCTCTCCTCCTCCTGCTCCTCCACCTCCGTCACCGCCACCGCCACCGCCTCCTCCCTCTCGCGCGTTCGTTTTCTCTTCCTCGCATAGCCGCAGCTATTATTTTTCATCGGTGTGGGTGACTGTACGTACGCCAGAGACGAAAGAGAGCTTCGAAAGAGGGAAAGATAAATCGAGAGAGTGGCTACGAGGCAGAAACGGCGAGCAGAAAGAGGTGAGGGGCTGAAGGGAGGGTGAGGACGACACAGGGAATGAGAGAGAGAGAGAGAGAGAGAAAGAGAGACAGAAAGAGAGGAGAGAAAAGGGCAGAGCGACACGGGCGGCAGGCAGGGTGGGTGTAGGGGTGGCTCGTGGAGCCGTTCGTGTTTTATCTCCGGGTGAGTCCGCCGAAGTCGGGGTGGAAAAACGGGGTAAAGGGTTAGGGAACTGAAGAGCAGTAGACTCGGAAGGGTTGGGTCGGCTGGCTGGCTGGCTGGCTGGATGGCTGGCTGGCTGGCTGGCATTGATCTGCACTGCTCCCAGCCACCCCGTGTGTCGGCTTTTCTTAGTACAGTCGCCTCCTCTTCCTCCTCCATCTCCGCCACCGCCGTCTCCTCAACCTCCACCTCTTTCTCCTCTTCTTTTTCCCGCCGAGCTACTATCACTACTACTACCACCACCACCACACTGCCACACTACCACCATCATCTCCACCACTACCAACAGCACAACCACCACCACCACCGCCGCCGCCACCACCACCTATGCCGGCTAGCCACCCAGTCAGCCAGCCAGCCAGCCGCCTCTCCAATCTCCCATCGCTCTTTTCATCATTCCCTCTTCTCTGCACCGGCTTCTTTCTTTCTTTCTTCACGCTTGGCCCGCGCACAGGAGACCGACGATCCCGGGACTCACCTCTCAAGGACGCCTGTCTCCCTTTCTCTCCTTCCTCGCGCCTTTTCGCACTTCTCTCTTTCGGTTCTTCCTCCGCCTCTGCCGAAGGGATCATAAGAAGAGCCCTGTGCAGTCAGCAGTGCGCGAACCCTCTTGCCCTTGCCTCGCTCTCGTCGAAGCCGAGACTAACTCTCGCGACGAGAGAGGAAGAACGAGAGGGAGAGACTGAGAGAGGGAAAGAGAGAAAAAGAGAGAAATGGTCATGCGATGATGAGATCGGATTTTGCTACGCCCCGACATCGCCAGGCTTGATGATGGGTTTCCATCTATCCGATCTGTTGGCTACGTACGTTCCGGTTTGACGAAATATTCGTTGGGATTAGATTATAAAAGTAAGTTATTGTGCCTGTATGTGTATTGAGAATGGTGCTAAAACTGGGTCAAAAGATTTTTAGCGTGCAACTTCGTTTTTTTGTTTCATATTGTGGCTATCGAATATCAAGGCCAAAGTAAACAACGTGTTGTTAACAGACGAATGAGTGGCAATATGTTGCTTATCGCCATAGCACATTTGGCTACTTTTAACCGCCAACTATGTCAGTTCTAAGAATCATCCATCGTATGGTTTATTTATCAGTTGGCGAAAAGTTTATTTTACGCTTCACGCAAGACTTTCTTCCTACTTGTTCATCGATAAATAATTTCACCAGCTGCCAAGTACCGAAGTTGTTAATGGATGTGCGCGTTCTTGTTATAGGCGATAAAGAAGCTTCTTCTTACGTAAATTTATTTTGAGACTTACGTCCGACACGGGGAAAAACGGGGAAGGCTCGAGAGAGGAAGAACAAATTTGACTTGGAATAGAAATTTTCCGTTTAACTTCATATCGTATCACTTTTAACAACCTGCTGTCGGTTTCGAGATATCGTCCTTCCGCTTGGTTGCCTTAAAGAGCACTCAGATGACTTAATAAATTTGTATTGCGCCCCGACGATTCCAATAACCTCGATATCGTGGGGTTAAGCGAACGACGCTCGGAAGAAATAGTGATTATTAAAGGCTAACCTACGAGATGCTGAGCAAGGATGAGAGGGCGTTCACTAATCCCTCGCTATTACGTTACACTACCGACAATTTATCGAACGTGAACCAACGCGAGGTCAGAAGCGAGAGTTCCCCCCCAAGATAATGACTCTTCTTCAACGATCCCTTGAAATAAGGCCGAGATAAATCGGGCCAAGCCGAAGATCAGTTATACGCGCGCACGTCTGTTTATATTTTTCACCAGATAACTTATGCATTTTCCTTCGTTGAGGTTAAGGAGAAGAGTGACATACGCTTTGCTACATAATTTCCTCTCGTGTTCCGCCCACGATATTTTGTAAGAAAATATTTTATAGACGTGTAAAATTATTTCTCTCTCTGAGAGAATTATTCGATAAAAAATTAACAAACGGTTATTTCCGATCAAAATACCGATGAATTTTTTATCCGATCAGGATATCTGATTAAATTTAATCGAATACTTCCGATCATAATGGCATTTCAAATAAACCAATCAAAGAATTATGAACTGATATTTCTTATCGGATGTTTTCTAATCGAAAAATTCATCGGTATTTTGATCGGAAATATCCATTTGTTAATTCTTTATTGAATAATTTCTCTCAGTACTCTTTTACCAGGGCTGTTTTCATACAATAATAATGACACAATAAATTAGAAAAGAGCAATTTTTACATGAAAAATTTTTCAGATGGAAAAAAAGTTTAGTTGAATTAACGTGACAATGAACAACGAAGCAAACGCGTTTTAATTGAATTTCTGATTCTTAGAATCAAATTTGATTTATAAGAATTGCAGAAGTTTTATTTCCTTCAACTCCCAAAACGCGTTTGGTTCGTTCATTGTCACGTTAATTCAACCCAATTCTTTTCTTCGTGTACAATTAGCACGTGTTTTAGACTTTGCAAAAAATTAAAAGGAAAAACTCTACTGACATTCAGTCGATAAAGAAAAAAGAGCTTACAAGAGTCTCTACACAGATGGAAAAAATAGTGATTTCACTTTTACTGATTTTATTTCTGTGAAGCACTTTTTAGTATATCTGCGTATCTATGTTGCTAAAAATTAGTCATATTAAACTTGCAGTTATATCCAGATTTTTATTCACCCGGGCTAAATTCGTCTTGCACGCTTTCGTGCTGAAAGCATCATTCCATCTTCCTTCGGCGTGTACGGAGCGATAAAGATAGAATGACGCTCTCAGCACGAAAGTGTGCGAGACGAACTTGGCTGTAGATTAATACTTGATTGTCAAAGTGTCTAACAAAAATCTGCGACTGGTCTTTAACGAGTTGGCTGCAAAGTTGCACGGAATCTCAGTAATAGGAAAGGTACGATAATTGAAACTGCTTTACGATGGTAGAGAATTGTGTAGGGCGCATTGCGAATATTATTATTTATGCGGACACAAACACAGATGAGAGACAGACAGACGAGAGACTCGCGCATTACATTTATCGCGCGTTGTTCACTTAATTAAGTGTTTTCAGTCGCCGGCTGCACCGATTATTGCAAGCCGATTCTAAATACCGCGTACAATGCTCGACGTAACAGGTCTCGAGTGCTTGCAGCCGGTTCGCCGATTTGAACTCTGACACCGGTGCGATTAAGTAAATACCGTGCAGACACTTCGCGCTATAAACAGCGTCCGGAAAGTTGTGGACACGGGAAACTATCGTCCGTACGGAAATACAACTATCGTGTCGATCCGGTCTACAAACTACAACTCCGACGTCACGTGTTCGCGACGTTTGTACTCGGAAAGTGGAGAGCCGCGTTTTCGCGATTACATACGTTAAGTCGCACCGTCTCTCTCGCTTCAAGTTTCAAACTGGACTTAATTACTTTCGCAGAGCAATTCTATATGCGCGACGAGGTAATTTCAACTGATGCAAAAATTGCGTAAGTCAATGCAGAATAAACAAGAGACGTACGCGCCATGAAGAGCGTTCTCATCGAGATTCACTCGCCGCAGCTTGTTCCCCAACGTAATTAATGTTCCATTAATCGTCTGAGGATACGCACCGAGCGCACGATGTAATCTAATATACGGCCATCGATATCTCGACCCCATCGATCTCCCTTTCGTCCATATCTCAATTTTGCTTCGTATTTGGACGTTTAAGCGTCCATGTAAATTTGTTCTGGAGGAGGTAGGGTCGCGTCGCGAGAGCCCGTGTGTGTACTCTTCGTCACGTTGCCTCAGGACATTGCCTCGCGTGTAAAAGGATCTCTCGCAAATATGACCGTCAAACAGTCGCGCGGACACTCTTGTTTGACGGCGTAAGGCCGCATCTGCTTATCATACGCTCCGCCACATCGGAGCATTAATATCCCACTAATATGAAGTAAATATTGGGATGCCTCCAAATGCCACGCAACACGCGGCCAAATAGGAAGAGAGGTTGCCGAAATCCTACTGCCCCGGTCTCCTAAATCGCACCTCACCACTTTCATTGTTATTATTGAATATGGACGACGGTAAAAAATGAAGAATAAATGAGAGCAATGAAAAACATAAGTGTGTATGTGAACAATTCTCAGATGGTATCTTATTTTGCGCTGCAAACATTTCTAAAACTCAGGTACGATTGATGAGATACGATTTAGAAGACCGATATGATTTCGGCAACTCTCCTGTAGTCTTCCTTCTTGTAATTGCGGTGCAACTTTAGGCGTGTGAAGAATTCTCACGTCTCGATACGAATTTAGAAATTTAGTACTGTGAAAATTTGATAATTTTCGAATTATCCGTTATTTTAGGGAAAGAGAGAGAGAAAGAGAAAGAGAGAGGTTCTTCTTCTTTGCCATTTACGATATTGTTTGGGTGTTTAAATGTGTGACTAACATTACCATCCGTCGAGGTACGACAAAAACTCTCTTTCTTTCTCTCTCTACCCCTCTCTCTATTTCAGATTAAAATCGGCGGGAACACGTGGCATGACTCGAGAATTCGAGAGACGCCGACCTTCCCACGCGTATATCTTAACCCTTATCCGCGTCCAACCTCCTCTCTCTCTCTCTCTCAACCCTTTCGCTCCCTTTGCTCTCGAGATCCCGTGCGTCCCTCGGGCATTCCAGTGAAATCTACATACGAAAAGGAGGAGTGCTTTCCCATGTCCCTATCTCGTGGACACCAGGCGACCTATCCATCCAAAGAAACCTAATCTTCTTACCCTCCGCGCGAGGAATTCCCGGGGAACGTTAGTCGCGTGATATTCAAATTTTAAAAGATTACCTCGCACCGCGCCGAGAACGGAAGAGGATCGCAACTCGCGCGTATCTCGCGCCGCGAAAAAATTTCGATGCTTTAATAAAGCAACAAAATTTCTCCGTAAGATAAAAGTATCAATGCCCTGGATAATAATAATACTGGTACCTAACTCTGAATATTCTTTTCGTTTTGGTCTTTAAGTACGAATATTTCAACTTTTAACATATAGAAAACATACACAATACACAATATATACTTACATGTTTTACGTTTAAATATTCGTATTTAAAAACCAAAATAATAAAAATGATCAGAGTTAGGTACTAGTTTGTTAGCGTCCAGGTATTGGTACTTTTACTTTACTTCGTGTAAAAAATATTTTGCTGGTCCAGGTAGAATTCAAAATGTCATAGTTAAAATTTATCGCTGTTAGAAAATTGTCTGTGGTACGCAAATTTACAGCCGTAGCAATTTCCAGCAATATCTGCCAGCAAATTTAGATTGCATGTGAGGACTGCACATTCGTTTGTCTCTCGTGGCTGGTCTTTTTTCTTTACCATGGTTAATTTTTATAAGAGGTACCGACTGACCTTAATTTGATGGGCGCCACAGAGAGACTTTTTTGCTAAATTCTACTAAATTTCACAAATGATTCAGAAATTCTGTCTCTGCATTGATTAAATACAAAACATATACAGTATGTTGTTTGCTAATCATTTACACATTTTAACAAATTTCTTGTATCTAGATAATTTGTGCTATGACTGCAAGAGCACTTTCTTAAGTGTTCGCAAAACGTCGGATCAGTTTAAGCGTTTTACTGCTCGAGTGACAGGCACTCGTAGATTTTTTTGCCTGTTCCACGGTTACTCGCGAACGGATTTTAACCCGTTTGCAGAGAGATCGTCGACCCAAGTAAACGCAACAACGGTCTGTTCTATTCTCGAACGGCTGCATGTAATTAAGTACGACACGAATCAATCGAATAAAGAAGTAGACGGTTAACGTGGGCCGTAACGGAAGGAAAAAAAAGGAGAAAAAAGAAAGAGGGAAAGAGGAGGTGAAAGAGTAGAGGAGCACGATCGATAGCTCTCGGGTGCCAACTGGGCGCGACATCTGCATGCAGATGCATCCCGAGTGTTCTCACGTTACTCAGGTGGCGACTGACTTTCTGAATAAATTACCGGTGCGAGAAACGCGCGTTCTCTCTCTCGAAAGAGAAAGAGAGAGAGAAAGAGATGGTCCCCGAAAACATTTATAGACACCCTGTTGTGTACACGGACACGCTGGGGATAATGGGTCTACCTGGTTCTTCAACCCCTTCCGCTTCTTTGGCCGCCGGCTGCACGAGCGGACCCCACTTTATGCTCGTTATGCCATTATTTCTCGAGTCAGTTTATTACCATCGACCTGTGTCATCCTTTATGCAGAATAATTTGATATTCCCTGGCATCGAAGGGCACGTATAAGAGAGACCCCGCGCACGCTTGCTCGCATCCGTTTTCACATCGTTACTCGCATCGATTGCGTTCTCATCGAATGACATTCTTCTTTTAATTGCGTAGTCCACCCGTGTGCAGGCGAAACGGTACACGACGACCAGTCGTGATTAATGAGCGCCCAAGTGCACTATCTCTCGAATTGTGTACAAAAAGAGTGAGAGAGAGAGAGAGAGAAAGCTTGGAATTTCGTGTGTCTGCGCTCTATATGTCCGTATTTAATAGTTATTACTTGAAACACGTTTCAAGTGAGATACTCAGATTTCAGTTCAGAGTTAGATGAAAATTTGTCAGTTCAATCACTGTTATAGATATAAATGTCATGTATATCGTAATTCAATCGAGGAATTTACCTCTGAATAAATATCTGAGTATCTCACAATGAGACTCGTTTCATACGAGTTATAGTACTGAATTAATAGTCGTTACTTGGAGTTTGTTCCATGCGAAGTACTCAGATTTGAATTTAGAATTAAGTGTGAATTTTTTCAGCTGAATCGCGACTACAAATGTAAATATAGTATATATATTGCATGATTCAAGTAAAAAACTCAAATCTCACTCTAAATGCAGTACCTTACACGTGACAATTTTTAAGTAACAACTATTAATACATGTATCTCGCATGAGACAAGTTTCAGGTGCAGCTATCAATAGGAACCTTACTCTCTTAAAATAAATGAGTGAAGCATCACTGAAAACAGTGAATATACACTGATTTGCAGTTAAATGTTACACTGAAAGTGCTCAGTGCTATACTGATATCAGTGACTAATCACTGATTCACTTTAAGAAAGTAGTTACTTGAAGGTTTTTCTTATCACAAGTGGAGAAATCGGCTGTCAATTAAACGTAACAGTTACTGAAAACAGTGAATATACACTGATTTGCAGTTATAAATGTTACACTGAAAGTGCTCAGTGCTATACTGATATCAGTGACTAATCACTGATTCACTTTAAGAAAGTAGTTACTTGAAGGTTTTTCTTATCACAAGTGGAGAAATCGGCTGTCAATTAAACGTAACAGTTACTGAAAACAGTGAATATACACTGATTTGCAGTTATAAATGTTACACTGAAAGTGCTCAGTGCTATACTGATATCAGTGACTAATGACTGATTCACTTTAAGAAAGTAGTTACTCGAAGGTCTTTCTCATCACTAGAGGAGAAATTGGCTGTCAATTAAACGTAACAGTTATGATTTCTATCGATACACGAGCGAATTTTTACGAATCTCACGGCGGAATTATCTCGATCATTATATTGAAAATGCGTATGCGAAGGACGCATATGGAAAGGCGCGCGAGAAGGCGTTCGCACGATACCGAAGGATGATGGCATCTTGCAAGGAGGAAAAAAACAGGATAAACGCGTACTCGCGATAACGCGCGGCGTACAAGTCGACGGCGGTGTTGTTTCTGAATGGTGGCGGCGGCGCGTCTCGCTCTGCCGGGTGTACAAACGACTTCTTGTTCGCAAAACAGAAATTACCGCGGCGCAGCGTGGCGCCGAGGAAGGACAGTGGAAAGATGAGGACACGAAGATTCCATTAAGGGGTAACCGGCGGTAATGAATGGAAGACACCCCCTCGCGCCACCCCGAGACCTCCTACCCCCTGTGAATTTCTCGTTCACTTCGCGCGTTCTCTCTCTCTCTCTCTCTCTCTCTCTCTCTCTTCCTCCTCCTGTTCCTTCTTTGCACCCCTCTTCTGCTCTTCCTCTCTCCCGCCGCCGCTGCGTTTTCCTCTCGCTCTCTCGCCGCCTTCGTCTCTCGCTCTCAAGTTCATTGCTGCCGACGGTCTGTCCTGCTCGCACCATCCTTACTACTACGACCAGGAAAGGCCAGCGTAATTTTCCTCTCGGTAAAAAATACTCTCGTTTAACTTTTCCTCGCTCATTATTCCCTGCCGCCCTGACCTAACCCGACTTGACCCCGAAGGCGGCTTCCTTTAATAACCCAGAAAGAAAGAGGAGCGCCGACGGCAGCGTTAGGAAGCGAGAGGGATATAGGAAGCGAGACCGGCAGAGAACGCTGAGCGGGAGGGAGAGAGACCGGAGTAACGCCAAGGGCAATCCTTGGATGCTAATTTGTAACTGGGCTACTTCCGGGACAGTGGTTCCCCGTCGCGCGCGCGCCGAACTTTATCTCTACCATCATTCTCGAATTACGCCAGCTCTATCTGCACGCGCCCAAGCCCGCGCGCGAATTGAACGCGGGCCCAGACCAGAATTGGAAAAGTTTTCGCGCAGACACGATGATCTCCCTCGCGAAGAAAAGACAAACTCTCGCACTCATCATTTAGACACAATGTCTAAATTACGCGGATTATTGATAACAGTCGAGCGCGATTGCTCGTGTCTTTCATGCATGTGTGTGACCCTTCACTTTCCCCGCGAATTGTACTACTACAGAGATCGATGTAGCGACGATGTAAAGAGCTGGAATTAATCATTTCTCGAAAGGCCAGCGCAAAGTGTTGCGGTATAAGAAAATTGTCAAGTTGACTAATTGGGCGAATAATTTGGCGAGTGCAAATCTTCACGGGCTGTGGTTTTTCTCTTTAAAATGTGTTGCATTAGTTTAAAACTTATAAAAAAAGGAAGGAATTAAAATAAAAACGAAGATAAATGCACAAATATTTGTGGGATAATTGATCTAAGTAGTTTGCACGAAACTTAAAGTTATGTAGTAAGTTGGGGAAGCAACGTTTGTATTACGATGAACAGATTGAGAGACAATTTCCCTCTCTTATCTTTCAAGAGATATAACACAAATCATATATGATAAACGCGTTGATCACATCGAACGATACTGGGATAAGATCTGTGGCAGTGCGTTTTAAATCTTTGAGAAGGACAAACGCATGCTTAATATATTGTAAGACAAAGAACGCGTGATATTTATTAACGTCGAGTAATAATGAAAGGCGACCGACTCTACGAGGCGGTAACGTCGAGGAAACCGTTAATGAAACGCAACGGTATGTATAATCCGGAGGATGAGCACCTTGAAAGATCCTCCGGTGGCACGGCAAGGGATGGTTTTCCTTGCATCGGCAATTAGTCTCATCCCCCCTGGATACCCTTCGTTCTATCCTGCCGGTTATAGCAAGCAACCCCATCCACGGCATTTAATTACCTTACCAACCCCAGGCTAGCAGCCTCGGGGCCAAGGTCACGAGCCATTCAACTCCTCGTATTTCTCAGCCCACGGAGGCACACTGACCGCGTTTGCCCTTAAGCTCCATTTCTAAGTGTCGATTGTTCTCCGCGCGGATTCGAGATTTTCGCGATTGATTCGCGGATCCTCCTCGCTCCCCCGTCCGTCTCGAATACCGGCGACAACACCCGTTATTTTTGCACGGTTAGATCGTCCCGAGGACGACTGATAAGAACGCGAGGACAGAACTACGGATGGGACTTACTTTGTACTTTACTTTTAATTGCAAAGCAACTAAAGATATTTATATTATCGTATACTTACATATTTTTATACACTTATAATTACCTTGTCACACATCTTTGGTCACGAGCCAAATAATTTCTGCTATCGAATACTTGTCCCACGTTAATCCCCTTCGAGCATCTCTTATTCGATTGATTTCACCCCTCAAGTAATATGCCCGGGAAAGTATCGTAGCGAAATATTAAATTCCTTTTCTGATTTACTTGAACTGTGTTGTATTCTTTTAACTCATAGGAAATACAAATAAAAATTAGATCTTTTCCATTCTCTTGTTCAAAATTCTTCAAAAAAAATAAAAAAAATAAAAAATAGCAATGAAGAGAAAAGAAATTTAGATATGCTTGTGTTACAACAAAAATTCCGTCCTATAAGGGATTTCTTTTTAAATAAGTACACATCGTGATTACGTTAAACCATCATCACTCGAGAGATGAATTCATAACTGCTCAGGCTGTCGTGTGACCTTCCATGCTAACCATTCGACTCGGTATCGCGAAGCCGTTCGTCCATATCGCGAAGACACGAAAGCGCGAGTGATCGATAAGTTGAGCGGTAGGTCGATAAGTCGTAAATTCACGCGACAAGCGGCGTTTGGAGCGCCCACTTCTGCCCTCATTGACAAGAGGACGATGAAAAGACGGCGTTTCTCCGCGCGTTCGTCCCTTTTTCGTCGAGTCCCGCGCTCTCTCGCGTGCTCCAGCGCCATAATCCATAAATCAAGCCGCGCGGGGGCCTCGATCCTTTATGGGTTATGTGGAGGACCCGTTCGCGCGCGCTCGATATAATACCATCAGCGTCGCGCGATCACCGCCGCCGACCCCGTTCGATACCCTGCGACGTGCAGTTCGCAGTTTTTATTTATTTCCACGGAGTTAACGAACGAGACGCCGGCTATTGTACGCCTTCATCGGCCGCCGTCGCCGCCGCCGCCGCCGCCGCCGCCGCCGCCGCCGCCGCCGCCGCCGCCGCCGCCGCCGCCGCCGCCGCCGCCGCCGCCGCCGCCGCCGCCGCCGCCGCCGCCGCCGCCGCCGCCGCCGCCGCCGCCGCCGCCGCCGCCGCCGCCGCCACCGCCACCGGTGCGACATCCTTTTTACGATCGATTTGCAGAGAGACGCCATTTTCGCCCGGCATTTATACCAGCAACCTGTAATCCCATAAATCAGCCGGTCCTATCTGCTCCTACATCCTCTCGATTCTTCGCGAGGTCGACTATATCGCGCCCGCTTATCCTCCCACCGACGACGCGCTCGCGCGTTCCTTTTTGCGTTCCGCGAGGATAATTTCGCGACAGTGTCGGCGATATTTCTTAGAATGTAATGGAGAATATTACGGCGAGAGATAGCTGGAGAGTCTCTCTCTCTCTCTCTCTCTCCCTTTCCCCGGTGCACGGATCGTCCTTTCTTCCCCAGTGCTTTTTGATTTACGGCGCGAGTGCGCTCGAGCGCGCACGACCGCGCCAAACAGTTTCGTCGTCGCGCGGATTTCGCGCCCGCCGTGTATCTCGGACGTAAAGTGGGCCAGCGTTTCCTTATAGTTATCAGCTTGTTTATGCCTCGTTAGGCTGTCGGCCAGCATCGATTCTGGCCAGCGCGATCGGTGGGTGCAGTGTGCGCCTTATCTCGCGCGACCGGTTACCTTGTTCCATCTAATACATGAAACGATACGGGGGCCATGTAACAGTGCATTACACGGACAGTACGACGTGTACGCGGAATCCTCCTGCGCTACCCACACGCACAGCTGCACTCAGCGTTTACATTTTCCAACGACCTCGTTGCGCGACAGCTCGCGACCATCCCGACTAGAAATTTACCCCATAATTCTGATTAAGTTGACCCTAATTAGTTATCTGTGTTGTACAAGGTAAAGTCTTACTAGGTTATGCAACGCAACATGCAATCGAAACCCTTTTTGATAATAAGGAATATTAATAATTAGGATTCAATAATACACACATCATTTTATACGATCCAGATAACTGGTTGGAATCAACCTGATCAGGACCGCGGGGTAAATTTCTAGTCGGGCTCGCCTTGACGACTCCTTCGAGAAGTTCCTCAAAGAAGAGCGCGAGGAGAGTGTGGACATGTTGGCGCGATAACGTCCTTTTCCCGTAAATCGAGTAAGTGGAGTGCCGAAGACGCCATTTTTCGAAGGAAGCCGTGTCTCTTCTCCGCACGTTCCTCGCGAGCGCGCATACGAGCACATTCGGAGGGTGGGTCGCGGCGCGGAGGCAACAGCGTGAGATGGCACGCGGGTGGTAGCGGGGGTGAGTGAGAGAGAATGGGGTGTATGTAGGGGCGCGCTCACACACATAGCGGGCTGGTGGGTGCACCTCAGCCGCCCCCGAGCTGCGCAGAAGTTCCTTCCTTCCGCTTGATCGACATCGATTCCAAGATGGCGGCAGGTCGGCGGTGCGCTCACGGCATACATATCGGCCCATTCTGCGAGCCACCCCGCCCTTAGGGGGACCTCTTTTGCCTCCGCGATCCACCCTCTCTTTCATTCTCTCTTTCTCTGTCTCTTTCTCTCTTTCTCGTTCGCTCGCTCGCTCTCTCACACTCTCCACCACCCATCCTGACGTGCTCGTCCACATTGTAGGGTGAGGTCGTCCTGGGGACGACGCAGAGGTGGGGGCTGGGGGTGGTATAGTCGGCTCACGAGATGTCCGGGCCGATATCGGAATCGCATTAGAACGCCCGCGCCACTTTCGCCCCCGGGAACACCGAACTACCCTCCTTCTCACATCCACCCACTCACTCGTCCGCCGCGTCCCTCTCTACACCGGTCGCCCTCTGCGACTCCTTTTTCCTTCGGCTGCCTCCAGAAATATCGGAGGAGCCTCACGACCACGCCTGCCGACCCACCGACGTGCCTCGGGCCCGAAATGCCGTCTACCACTTATACGCCGGCTATAGAATACTCCTTCTCTCGCAACCCCCTTGTGCGGATTCGCGAGGGTTCGCCGAGTTTTCGGTTAGCTTAGGTTTAACGTTTAGCCTTGAGTGAGGGCGTAAGTCATCTCGCGTTGTTTACCTGTCGTGGAGCGAGGATCTCGTAAGCGAGAGGCTTCGATTCTGCGGATACTCAATTATACGAAGTTATCAATCGCGTGATCCACGCTGAAATTCGTCAAGAAGAGTGGGACAGACTTCGTGGGTAAGAATTTCGGGGCGAGGAATTCGTCGTCGAGTCGGGATTCGCGAATCTTGAACGCTCTCGGTCGAATGTCGGAAAAGGTCACTCGTCTCTGTGTTTCCGTGACCTTCTAAGGTTTTGGCAAGAGAATTTTTCATTTGCGACTTCAGTCACTGCATTGAGACAAAAAGTGTTACCATAATGTCATTGACAACAGTTTTATATGCCTATTGTTACTAATATTTTAGAACTACAAGAAAATATAACTGACGTTGAGAATGGCGCTAGAAAATTTAACTTATTTAAATAACAATAATGATAAAATATTATTTAATTTAATTTTTGCCTAGTTACATTCCAGCTTATTTTCTACTCGAGTTTTTCTTTCACTATTTCTATTGGTATATATTTTTTTTATTTGCAGACGTAATAACCTTTTTCGTAACTGAGAAAAAATACCTGAACATTTAATTGTGGGATACAAAGTGTATTTCCACGAAATGAACTTTTGTCCCGCAAATAAGTTTCCAAGTATTTTTTTCTCGGGATGTGCATGTATGAAATTCCAGAAAAATCAACAGTATCCCGCGAACTATTGCGTTAACTCGCGAACTTCAACGTACCTGCTTGCATTTAGCACGCAGATCGCATCGTCGATAATTCTGTTAAACGAAAAATTCTGTTAAACGATGTAACGGCGCTCTCGTTTGATCACGAAGCTACTTTAGTGGCGAGCCTTGGCCATCGATTTCCCGAGAACCATGAGCAACGGTTTCTTGACTTTTCGTCTGGCGAGCGACCAAGAATGTATGGCGACACTGCGTGGACTTTGACGGGGCCGACTTAACGCTGAGGAAACACGCGCGAAGAACAGGTGAGGGACCGGGGGTGTGTTACGGGCGCCAATGTGTATAAAATTTGCTGCTTGCACAGGGAAATGAGATCCCGCATTGCTCGCCGCTCAAACATCCTTATCGAGCAAGTCCACGCCGCTCGTTAAGGATGCTCCTTCAATTTCGTATGCTCGCGTTCGCTTGGCAGAGGACAACGATCGAGAAGGGTAGCCATCGTATCCCGCTCTGAGGGGTAAGGCGAGCGGCTCGACAGGACAGACTCAGAGGGTAGGAGGGAAAGAGAGGGAGGGAGGGAGAAGACGGAACTGAGAATGAGAGAGACCGAGCAAAGACCCGAAAGCAAAGCCGATTAAGATTCTACCTACTAAGATCGAAATTTCACCTCCCCCTGTTCGGCCCTACCTCGGCGGCGATCCGGAATTTCTATTCCGTCGTATCTCCCTTGCCGTGGCGAATTCCACGTTTCTCCTCAGTCTTGACGCATGACCCGTATAGGTCCCGCTGTAAGGAAGAGCAGAGCGTGGGGACGCGGGAGGGGCGCGCGGCTCGACGCGGAAGAACGTCAAGGAACACCGGAAGTAATCCTTGAAATAATGGCACAGCCTACGCCCGATAAATCCGAAAGGTGGCCTCTATCTTGAGCGCGCCGCAGTGGGTGGAACGACCCCCAACTCCCTTAGCCAGCCAGTCAGCCAGCCAGCCCCAGCCACCCCTCGCGCCTGGATACATTTTCTTCCCCGAGAGAGCACACGCGTGCGTATTATGCGCACGTGTGCGCGCGAGCGAGAGGGTGGCGGGGTGGCGGAGGGGCAGGAGGGGGGGGGAGAGGCAACGGCGAGCGGTCGAGGAAGGGGGATTATGTCTACGTAGGAAAAGAAGGTGGATGGCTGGAGCCGAAAGGTGGAGGTGAAGCGAGCGCGAGCAGTCGAGGGTGGGAGGCGAGGAGGAAGACGAGGACGTGCGAGGGAGAGAACGGAAGATTGATCTGCCGCGCGCGTACCTCCGATACGCGTTTTATTCGTTCCTCTCCCCGCCCGCCCGTCCGTCCGTTCGTTCGCTAGAGCGCTACGCCACCCTTCCTCCAGCTTCCTCCCTTCGCTTTACCTTCGCCCTCAGCCTCGGGATCACCCCCTCGCGCCGCGGCCGCGGCGCCGACGACGGCGGGTGGCGGCGCGCCGAAAAGGGACACGGATAATCGTGTAAACCGCCGCACCTGCCGAGATCGTGGGCTCGCGTAAACATATTTGTAACGTCTCCCCCCTCGTCTTCACGCGGCTTCTCGCGGCGACAACTCGGCGCCGCGCGGAAGCGACTCCTGAAAATTTAAGTGACCCCCGGGTTTAGGTGCGCGAATACGCTCTCAATTATTCACGCGACATCTAGACTTCCGAGAGCTCCGAAAGAGAGAGAGAGAGAGAGAGCGAGAGAGAAAGAGAGATGAGAGAGAGAGGGAGAGAGAGAGAGAGAGAAGGACGGATTCAGCCGAGATATCCCTTGTCGCCGTAATTGTGGTTTTTAAGGGAAAACCTCGGCAGAGACCGCGCGCCGCGGCGATTACGCATCGCGGATTTTTACTTTATAGGTACGATCGTCGCGTCGTGCCGCGGATATACCCGTGTGATGATCATTATTCCGTGGGATTAATCTGTTCGAGGGGATTTGGCGGGATACATGCAGCTCTGGACGACGTCAGAAGTATAATTCACGTACATACTGAGAAAAAGATGCTCGGAAATTTATTTGCGGGATGTGATTCACAGGAATAAACTTTACTTCATAGAAATGAACTTCATATATCTCATAGATAAATTTGCAAACGTCCTCCTCTCAGAGTGTAGAGTGCAAAAGAAATGTGATTTAGTACGTCCGAAGAGGAAACAATTCGGTTGTATTAATATGTGATGTTTGGTTTTGACGAATAAATCAACACGTTTTGGTCGGAACATACAAAATTTCCATGGTTCGGTTGTGACTAAAAAATTTGATTCTACTGTGTTTTCTCTGCAACCAAAACACGTTGGTTCACTACAATCAAACTTCATATTAAGCAGTTCATGTTTCACAACGGAGCTTCTCCATATGTGAAACATGAAAGCGTCTTTATCAAAGTTTTCTACTATAAACTCGCAACAAGATGGAATCAATGCAAAATCTAACGTCTGAAAGTATGTACTTGTCTTATGGAGAATTTTATGAGAAGTCAAAACTGGAAGCATGTTCGCACATATATCACTCGTACTTGATCGGTTGGAAGTCTAAAGTGCATTTAAAATCTGCAGCGAAATTTCCTCGCGTCGCGTGCCGCAATTCCTTCGCAAACATTTCGCATGTTCAAGCGAATTAGCACAGTTATCGAACGGTTTATCGCGCGAGCACATTGTCTGAAACATCGCGAGGGCGCGGGGCGAGGAAAGGGCGGTAAGTGCGCGGATAATGAATCGCCCTTCGCGAGCCGTGCGATCGGACAGGATCATAAATTGACCTCGATATCTCGTCGAGGTCGGATTTCGTTCGGGAATATTTAACATAAAATTGAATTTCGTTATAACGAAGAGCGATCACGGCGCACGGATGAGACGAGGGCGGGAGATGCTTACGGCGTGCAAGAAATCGACTCTTGAAATTATTGCCTGTGAAGGGCGGGGGGAGGGGGAGAGAGAGAGAGAGAAAGAGAGAAAGAGAGAGTAGGAGGGCGGTGGCGAATTTCTACGCGTCATTACGCGAGGATCGAGTCATGAAAATCGGCGAATCGAGCGGCGATTATTCAAACGAAACCTTTAACAAGATTCCCGCCAATCAGCTGCCGTAATGATCCTCAACCGCCAAAGAGGAATCCCCTCCTCCGTCTTCCTTTCCTTTCCTTTCACCCTTCGTCCGAGTTGTGTTCGCCGCGAAACGACGATGGGACGGCATAAGGAAAGGGTAAGAAAGGAAAGGGTCTTTCGCGTCTTTTCGCGCAAATAATGCCGGGAACAGTTGTAGTAGTCGATAATCCCCGTAAACGAGATATTTCGGCGCTAAAGAATACGCGAAGTGAATATTGCATGTATAGGAAAAAAATAATATTTACGCAGTTAAATTGTGATTGTGTGTGTGTGGATATAAAAGTCTCATACATCATAACTCAACTAAAATGCTTGGATCTAACTCTGAATAAATCTGGCTATCTCAAATTAGACAAATTTCAACAATTGATACGGGCTTTACTCCAAATTCAAATCTGAATATTGAAACAAGTTTCAAGTAATGACTATTAATATATAAATCTCACTCTTTGGTATATACATATATATATTTTTCTTTCAGGAATCCTTGAAATATAAAATTAGACACTCTCATGGAGTCTTTCATCAATGACATTCTGTAAATCTTTAAATAATCCCAGACTTTCATGATCATATGATATTATTTCATGGTTTTCATGATATTACGACGTGAGACAATAGATAATGGAAAG
Organism: Odontomachus brunneus; assembly: GCF_010583005.1. Lineage (NCBI taxonomy): Eukaryota > Metazoa > Arthropoda > Insecta > Hymenoptera > Formicidae > Odontomachus > Odontomachus brunneus. The sequence goes on along the minus strand of NW_022639466.1, from coordinate 1,816,795 downwards.
TTTATATTTTTTAAAAATGTATTTATAAAATAAATATTCTGCATTGAATTATTATTTTTACAGTAATATAAATTTTTTGTCCTATTGATGCGCAGCAATAAATTTACTAAAACTAACACATAGATTTTTATATTACATTTATCATAACATATTGTTTGAGTTAAATTTTTATAATTTTTTTTATATTTCTTTTCATCGTTTTGTGTGTTAAATATGAATGCAATCTGATCAGTCTTAAGGGACTTAACGTTACTCAGAAATAAACTTTCTATCTCGCAAATAAATTTTCAAGTATTTTTTCTCAGCATATTCTTCTTATATCATGCATCATATCATACACACTGAGAAAAAACACTCAAATATTTATTTGTAGGATATAAAGTTCATTTATAGAAATGGACTTTTATTCATAGAAATAAACTTTGTTTCGCAGAAATAAATTTCACATCTTGCAAATTAAGAAATTTTTTAACATCTTTTTCTTAGTATACACTGAAAAAAAAACATATTTGACAATTTGTTTGTGAAGTTTAATAAGTTGATCTCACGCAAATGAACTTTACTTCACGGAAGTAAACTTTTCATTTTACAGAAATTATCCTTTTATACTCTACACTGAAATTTTCATGTATCTTTTTCTTCCAGTATAGTCATACAAGTCGTACAATACGATCAAAATTTGCGGTGTTTATATTGTCTCCAGAAGGAGCGCTCGAGATTTTCCCAAGTAGCTGTCTACGACGAGTCGCTCGACTGTACCCGGCGACAACGACTGTCCGTTCTCACCCTACACCCCCGATATCGGTAATTGAATGGATCGGAGCGACTTTTCGCGCGCGATAAAGATCAAGCAAGTTCCAAAGCTGCGCGCCGCTTTTAAAGCCCGTGCTTTCGAGCTCCGGCACAACTTGGTCGGTGCACGCCAGATTTCTCATTACGCGGAACCTACCTACACAAACGTACGCTCACTCGCTCTCTCTCTCGCGCGCGCGCGCGCACGCACGCACGACGCCGTTTTCCCTCCGCCGCGCCGACTGCCGTTGATACTCGATCGCGCTCTCGCTGCTGCGGCGGCGGGCAGAGGTAAGAGAGGGTGAAGTGAGGGCGGCGAACGAATAAGGGGCGGAAAAGTGCGAGACGGAGGAAGGAAATGGCGAGCGGAGGAGGTCGGGGTGGTAGTTTCGAAAATTCCCATCGCAGTCTGGAGTTGCACGCCCGGCTTTTCCGACGCCTCTTCCCGTTCGCCTCTTCCATTTCCTCTCTCTCGTATACTCTTCCTTCTCCTTTTTTCCCGCCCTCCGACTCCGCGCACCCTCCCGCCGCTCCCGCCCTTCCTCCCTCTCTCCCGTCCCCCGCCAACCCGCCTTTGCCCTGCTCTGCCGGAGCCGCCTGCACTCCGCGGGCTCTCACCCCGTTTTACCCGGGCGAGCGCAAATTTATTCCGTCGACTCGGCGACGGCGTCGGGTGGAATCGCAGTACTTTATACTCGTCGAGAATCGATAGACAGCCGCGCACGGATATGGAAGCACTATATTTTCCCTCGTCGCACCTCCGTGTCGCTCTCCCGGAAGCCTTGTTGTCAATAAAGAGAGCACTTTCCCGGCACGGACTTTCATTATTTCTTTCTTTACACCCGCGGCCATCCACCGTTCCGCCGTCGCCGCCGCCGACGCTGACGCCGGCGACGACGATCGGATGTCGTTCGACGCGCGATTCTCTCATGGAGTCGCTCATTTCGATTTGTAACTCGGGGCCATCCGCGATTCCGGTATTTCCCGATAATTAGCCACGAGTCAAAGTCGCTCGTGAAAACTGCCGTTTCGTGAAATCGCGAGCACTTCTTCTTCGAGGAAGAAAATGTCGCGGTATCGCGAGTAATCGCACTGAAAGAAAAAACACCTGAGAAATGTGAAATTTTTACTCTGTGGGTACGCTGAGACGACAAAGTGGTTAATCTCACTGAAACTTTAGCCACTCTCTGGGTGTCAACTATACCCAAACAGACTTTTATGATTATCACGTACTATATATCATGTCTATTAAATTAATCGTTAAATTTACATTATGCAATAATAGTGCTCTATTGTTATATTTTTGTAGCAACAGATTTATTGAAGATTTAACAACACGGAGTAACGAAATATAAATACGGAAGGAATTATCATGAATTTGCTCTAAACAATGCGAAGGACAATATGAATATCTGAGCGAAATGATACGCGCGATGATGAGCTGTAGTGGCGTCATCTGCCGTTATATATTTATATATTAGGTCAAACTGAACAAAAAAATCCTCTACCATTTTGCAAATGACTACATAGACTTTTAGATATTAATTAAAAATAATTATCGCACACAATCATATAACCATCTATTGTTGTATCTTCTTTCATTAATAACTAAAAATTTGTATGCTTATTTGCAAAATGATAAAAGGCTTGTTTGTTCAATTTGATCTAATATACAAGCACATGGCAGATGTCGCCACTACAACTCATTATTATACTATATCACGCATGATTAGTCTTTTTTAATTAATATCTCGACTATTACTACAAATATCGCAAAACTATCGTATAAGACTTTTATATTCACATTAATTCGTTCCTAGAAAAAATTGCGAAGAAGAGTCTGGGACATCCTGTATACATGATATTAGTACTCACCGCGCGAATAAACATTTTTTATTTCTTAGGCATTTTTTCTCTCGGTGCACAATCGTCAATTCGGTTGGTGAAACTCGATTTTAATTAGCGGGCAATATATATGGGAATAATAATAATTGTGATTTCGTTCCCGCCGACAAAAACACGCACGGATAATGCGCGCGCGCGCGTAGAGAACACTCTCGACGAGTATATTCAACGGGCACGGATTTCGAATAAAATAAACGGCGGAAGTATCGGGAGGCGAGGAGGAGGGAGGCTTTTCCTCCGTCCATATCGTGTATGAAATTATTGCAAATCGATGGAAATGTTTGCTCGCTTCTCATCGGGATTGCGTCCAGTCACAAGAAAACATGTAACGTCCGAGAGCGCGCTATATCACACGCGAGTGTTGCGCTCGCCGACATAAACGGAACAATATTTCTGCGCGAGCACACGCGCCACTTTTCAATCTTCCGCCGTTTCGACCCTCGCCCGACCAAACAACCTAATCGACGCGAACGCGAGTCCGAATTCGACGCTCGATCAGCACGCAGAAACAGCACGTAATCCCGCTACGAAGGGTTGAAAATACACGATTCTCTTTCCGATCCCCCTTTCTCTCTTTCTTTCTTTCTCTTTCCGTCGCTCGTGCTTCTCCCTCTTTGAGCACGCCACCGCTAAAACGCGGACAACGACGTGGTCTCTGCCACTACTCCCTTCGCTCGCTCTCTCCTTTTCATCATTCCCATACCCGTAAATACGGAGAAGATGGAACCCCGGCGTCTCGGCCGCCGTAGACGGTTATCCGCAACGGTGGTTAAAGAGAGCGAGGAAGAAAGTCAGATTTTTAGAGACCGGTCCGATGCACAGCCGCAGGGTAACTTGGCAAAGCAACTTTTGGAACCTTCTTCCTATCGTGAAAAACGTTACCGGAGTCGTGGGCGACGGTGGTGGCGGTGGCGGCGGCTGCTGCTGCTGCCACGGGGCGGAGGCGGACGTGCGGGGATGGTCGACGAGAGTCGGTAAGAGAGGGAGGGAAAAGATTTAGAAGGTGTGGTAGGGGCCGCGAGTCGGAATCAAAGGAGTCCAAAGAGCTTTTCCAGGCTTCTCTCCCTCGCCCGGCTAGATTGAACTTCTTTTCCGCTCAGGAGTTTTCCTATTACTCCAAATTTTCAAGCCGCGCGGCGAGGCAGCCGTGTCCGCGTTCGTGGTCGCGCCCGCGACGGTTTACATGCACATAATGTACGACGGTTTTTACATGCGTGCACGTGGGCGTATATATGTATGTACAATTCGATCGCTACTGAGCGAATGCCGGAGCTGCGCGCGCGGGCCCCGACCACGTTAATTAATATCGTGCGAACTTGCATGTGTGCGCTTATACGCGCGTATGTAAAGTTATCGGAGCGTTTTTTCCATCGGCGGGAATGCGCTGAAATGTGGTGTTTTTCTATCGAACTACCTTTTTTCCCCTGTGCTTATGAATAAATTAATTTTTCGTTGTTGAAGAGGTAGACAGAAATACAAACTGATTGTTTCGTTAACCTGTTCGGGACGGGCATTTTTTCCAATTCAAAATTCGCCAATTAACATTTTTTTCTTTTTCTTTTTACTTCCTTTTTTTTATAAAAGTTTTTAGCCCCATTTTGTAGTATTCGAAATCTTAAATTATATTTTGATAAAATTGTAGCTAATTAATGGACTAATGGATGGATTAAAGATATTATATAAGTATCAAAGTGATGTGTCTCACTATTTGGGAAAACATGGTCCAAAGAGATACGTATTCTTTCGAAATGTATCGTTAGAATGTTTACAGAAAACGTACACGAAATGTTGCAAAAGTAACGAGATGACAGTCTTTATCAATAAAATAATATAGATTATAAATGCTGATAATATTTATAAATTTAGGATGACTTTTTTTATTAAGCTACAATTAACTTGATTGTCGATTAATCCCGTTATGACTTGCAAACAATTATTGCTAGATACAACAGAATTAATCGTCGATTTTAACATATACAGGACCTTTATAGAAAACGTATAGGAAATGTTACAAGAAAAATGGAAGATGTTTGAGTCTTTAGGAATAAAATTATACGAATTATAAATGTTAATAATACTTATTAATTTAGGGTGATTTTTACCAAGCTTCGATTAACTTGATCGTCGATTAATTGCGTTGTGACCTGCAAATAGTTATTAGCCAACTCTTGCAACGTTAAAATCGTCGATTTTATCATACAGCGCGCGTTTCCTCTCGCTGTTTGTTATTTGAAAAATCAATCGACTCGATAATAAATTCAGGTGTCTGGAATGACAGATAAGAATCCGCGAAAAAAATCGATCTCAATTGGAGATTTTTCCGTCGTTCTCGAAAATGCTCGTCGTGTCAGATCGCGAAGAAGGACCTTTCTTAGGGAATTGGAAGAAAACCAAGCGAACGTTGGGACCGAACTAAAATAACGACCGGCGTTCCGTCAATTTTAGACGCGCGATTCTATAGAAATCGTTAAAACGTCCCGGAATGTTAAAGAGAAAGCGTCTCTCTCGCGAGAGAGCGAATGGCATCGCCGGCTTAAGGATTCCTGCCGTGAGGCAGCATAACGACACGTTAAAGGCGTCTCATTAGTACCTCCACTTTAAAGCAAGATTCCCCTAGCCTCCCTCCTCCGTCGCATTCTTTCTCTCTCACCCTTGACTGGGCCGCCTAAGTAAAAATCAATAATTCCTTTATCGTACAAATTAACGTTAAGCATATTCCACCCTCGTACACGAGGCCTACTGCCGACGTTACACCGTTTCCTGCCGCTCTGTCCTGCATAATATCACGAAATCGCGCCGACTACGCGCCCGTTCCTCTTACTATGCACGTTTCTCCGTCCTTTGCCCTTTCCCCTGAAATTCCAACCAAGATCTCGTCAACAGCACGTTTAATGCCGCCACGACGATGTGGATAAAATTGTCCGCTGTCGCAAACGTTTATTGAAGTAATGAGGGTCGCTTGCGTCATAAGTCACGTTTTGTCCCCCTCAAGTCGATATCCGCGCGAAATATTTTACGACCCGGAGCCTGATCCAATATATGCTCGTCATTGTTAACAATGATTTGCGTTCGCAAACTAATGGACAACTTATCGATTCTTGGCACGAGTGATGAAGAAGAATAAATATTTGCTATCCTCGTCATGGAAATTATTTATGACTGGGTTCGCGGCGATAAAAGCAGCAGAGGACTATGTGCACGCAACTACGTTACGACGTAGCTGGGAGTTTCTGTCGACAAGTTACCCCAGGAATTATACAAATTCAAAATTCTATTGGATTGACAGAAGTGTTAGATAACTATAAGAATTGAGAATCGCAAAGAAGTCGATTTTACGGAGAGAGAATATTATATTGTGTTTTTCCATATATAAATTATCTTTTATTTTACTATAGTCTAGTAGTGGTGGAGTAGACTGTCAGTAAAGTCTATCTTGCTAAGGGGAACGTATTAAATCTTGCTAAAATTTTCCTATTTATCTGTTAACAAATTGTTTAAAATGGCATATTTCAACTTCTGAAATATAAATAGCACATACGAAGTGAAAGGATACTCAATTACTGCAGACTATCGATCTATCCCTCGATTGCAAAATTCTACTTTTACTATAAAATTCTCTTCGTGTAGGTATTGGTAAATCCCCGGACGAGGATAGCAAATATTTTCATTCTCTTCCAATAAGTGCACCGAGAGAAATTGTTCGATAAGAGATTAACAAATGGATATTTCCGATCAAGATACTGATGAAAATTTTGTATCCGATCAAGAAACATCCGATGAGAAATTGCATTGCATCGACGAGTATATCGGTTCATAATTTTTTGATCGGTTTGTCTGATGAAATGTAATTATGATCGGAAGTATTCGATTAAATTTAATCGAATATTCTGATCGGATATAAAAATTCGTCGGTATTTTGATCGGAAATATCTGTTTGTTAATTTTTTATCGGATAATTTCTCTTAGTGTGAGGTTTAAGAATCACGTTGAAACAGCAACGTTACTTTCGCAATGACGTCAAAATTTCTCCGACAATTCTTCCATTCCTTTCCCGAGTCACTTTCCTCTCCACTTTGCATGGAGAGATATTATTCCAGCTAAAACTGCGGTCCAAATCGGGAACACTCGGTTCGAACCACGGCGCACCGAGGTTTGCCATTGCAGCGCATAATGCGTTTCATATATTGTGCAATTCTTAATAATTATTCAGTCGCACACGACGTATAAACAGTAACAATACCGCAACGTTGTTTACAACCGCCGCAACGTTCGCGACGGGAAACGTGTTTGCGCGCGGAATCGCGTCCGACGAGTAATTTCGCGCGCGACGCATTGCACCGGCGAGTATTTATAATTCGCCGAGCGCACACACACGCGACATTATTATCGTCGCTATTATTATCGTCTCACATGACCGCGCGTGGAATCGATAACTACTTAAATGAACATATGCTTGGGTCGGATATAGTCCGTCGGGGCATGATGTTGACCGACAGCACGGATTCATTAAGTCAGTCGCCGATGAGTGATCGCGCAGCTTTAACGATGAATATTGCGGGCGCCATAAGTACTCTGGTATTTATGGGAGTCTTATCGGTTTCTACTTGAGCTGTGTAGCGTGTAAATCGCGTATTTTCTCAGAATACATTACTTGTGTGAGTAAAGTATTCTCAACTTTATATGTCACTGAATACAAATATATATCATTGAATTAAAACACAATAGTCTCATCTAAGAAAATTGGTAGTAGAGGAAATATTGTAGTAAAGATTATAACAAAATTTTGTAATCGTGTGGACCGTGCAAAAATTATAATTGGAATATTTTAGTTTAACAACGTTGTTACGCACATTTGACTCTTCACTGCAAAATTATTGTAATTGCTTGGATGTTTTTTATATCATATACTCGGTAGATCGTTCAATTTACTATTTTTATAGTAATTTGTATTATAATGTCAGAATGTAGTCCAGCTTTACAAAAAAGACATTGAAAATTATATATATAATCTTAATATAAAATTTTCACTGCAATATTTTCTCTATGCAGACTTTTAAAGACGTGTCTCATTTTAATACTTGATTACTTTAGGGATATATTCTTTTTAGTTGAATTAAATTGCACTTTTTGCTTTTAGAGTAAAACAAGTATAGAGGATACGTACACATAGCGATATCTCCTTTTTTTTATCAGATACAATGATGAGCCAAAAAAAAAAACGGTTTTAGATACAATTAATTAATTTTTAAACAGCAATAAGATGTAATAATAAAAATTATGAAAATGTTCTTTCTCATAAAGAAAAACAAGATTATTTTTACTTTTTTAAATGGAAATATACGTACTTTTATCTGTAGTAAAAAGGATCAAAACATATTTAATAGGAACTTATAATATTATTTTATACTAACATTTAACAGTAAAAATACAGACAGAAAATGCGATAATGTTTGTTTGTTTTCTGCAAAACTCCGTTCTTTGCAATGTGTAACTTTTTATGTCGCATCAATTAGGATATTTTGATCTATGTTTGCATGCTTGTGCTCCTTCTAGCCGTGAACTAACGATAAAGATAACATGATTTACTGTCAAATTTGTCTTGACTTTCTTTACAATACTGTGGGTGAATAAATATTTCCAGATCTGGGATTCCATCTAAAAAAAAAAATAATAAAAATGATCTTGACTTTTACACGAAGAAAAAAAGAATATTTTTGAAATTTTTATTGTTGCATCTTGTTGCCGTTTAAAAACTGATTAACTGCATCTAGAACCTTTTCCTCTCCGATTATTGTAACTGGTAAAAATATAGTGAACATCGTTACACATACACACACACACCCTGTGTTAATCTAGAAGTTAAAAGTGAAGAAGCTTAGTGAAGCAGAAAAGGAGTAAAGTTCCAGTGCGACACTGCTTCAGGTAAAAAGTGCAGACCTGCGGCACCTCTTAATACATCGCGCTTCATGTAAATTCTTCGCAGAGAGTTGGGAGGGAAAGGCTCGTCGGGCTCGAACATGTGGAAATTCCACGCATTCGTCGCGGCTTGACGAATAACGAGCGATGCGTGGCGATAAGGTTTCGACTGTCACGCTGGCCGATGCGACCTGGTGCGGCTATCGAGGTGCTTATCGGACGACATAACGGTGTCCGTGGTCGTGTGGCAAATAAATAAGCCGCCTTATTATGTAACACGTTCCCATCGTGCTTGTATGCACGTGAAATTAAGATAACGAAGTCGCAGCGCCGCGAAGGCACGCTGCTTCGTTGGCTTTCTCGGCCCTGAGGAAGGCGACGATGCCTCACGCGATAGTGGATTCTGTTACTTTCACATACATACATACACACAACAGATAATGATAGTGGTAATTTGAGGAATTACTTGATGATTCTGTTAGTAGTTACTTAACGATCGTTCTCGTAATAGCTGTTTGATTTGAAGCATTACGTAACGATGAATGACACTAATCACGATCATTCGTGGTGATTCGAGGAAAAACGGATTCTATGTCGTTACTGTTTTCAAATGGATGTCTATGCGTTGGCTTATAGTGCAACTGTAATTTATTAGACACTTTACGAGTATGTTTTCGGTATTAAACAAAGAGATCACTTCTGTCTGGCATGAAAAGAATTTCACAGTAAAAATTACTGTCGAACTTTGCAATCAAGGATACATATCGACTTGATTTATTATTCTTCCGTTCCACACACTAAGGGAAGAAATGTTCAAGAAATAAGGGATATTTATATTCGGTGAGCACTGATAACATATTTATTCTAATGGACAATACTTCCCAAATAAGAAAATATATATTTTCTCAAAGCCTGAGCTTTTCATGAAAACAACAGTTTGTTCTATTTATGTAGAAGGATTTAAATTGAAGTAAATATGTTATCAGTATTCAATACCGAATAAGTAATTTTTTATTATTTAGATACGTTTTCTCTCACAGTGCACGCATGCTATTTATATTTTAGGAACAGTGAAATATCTACTGTTGGAAAGATTAAGTACACTCCTCGGCAAGATAAATTTCACTGGTTTGTTCCTGCGAGATATGATAGCGTTGAAAATAATGTATATACGTGAAAAAAGCTGTTTTCTCCGCGCATGTGTCCTCATTCACGCGTATCGAGCAAAGGTGAAATGAGAGCACAATTTGCTGCGTTTCATTACGTCCACGCGAGAACGTTGCGAAAGCGTCGCCGCCAATATTAACGCGCGTTTTCATTTTCTGTTGCAGGTAGGCGGAAAGCGAAGGAAGCTCTCCAGCGGTCACATCGTCACGGCGATCGCGGATTCTCGATAGAAAACACGAAAACGGCGCATCACGTGTACTCGCGACTTGACCTTGACTCGCCGCGGCGTCGGAACGCTAAGAGGTTTACCTCGGTAAACCCTGGTATCTCGGGATACCACTCGGGGTCTCGGTCGAGGGATTAAGACGGGGTTGTTGAGCAGCAGGACGACACGCGGGGCGACGGTGACGCTGACAGAGAGACAGAGAGAGGCGGGGAGAAGACGCGGGGGCGAGAATGAGAAAGGAAAAGGAGAGAGAGCCTGTAACCGTACGCCCGTATAATTGATTGAGTCTAATGAGTTAAAGAGGATGTGCCACGGTCGCGCTCGATGGCAAAAATTAAAGAGTTCCGTCTAGGTCATGAAGGCGACAGCGGGGCCGCGGCACAGAGAAAGTACGGGAACTTGGCTACTTCCCCCTCTCCGCCCCTTCGTTGACCCCCTCCCGCCCCCCTCCCCTCCGTCAGCCCCTCGCCGCGCTTCTTCCGGCATCTCATTCGGCGTCCACGTCGACCGTCGGCGCGGGAAGCGCTGATTGTAAATTAGTTAAAGGAGATGCTTCATTAGGCGGGGAGAGACCGTCTCGCGCTTCTTGAAGGCCTCCCTGCGTTTAGCTGTTTTTAAAGGGGCTCGCGCGGCATAATAACCGGCGCTCTCCTCCGTGGAGGCGCGCGCGCCCGAGCAATTACGTAACTCCATAAGAGACGAGATGAAACGAGCTGCGTTTTATTATCGGCGAAACGACTGCGACTGCGACTGCGACGGAGGACGAGTCGGGTTTTTCAGTCACGCGATCGCGCGCCGGCTTTCCACCTTTTCCGTTGATTTTTATTCCCGCGGCGGGGATGAGGTCACGGCCGAGAGACGAGTTATGAATAACACGAGCGAGATACGCGGTAACGAGAGTCGTGCACTCGCTCGATGATTGTTGCAAGATATATTTGTAGATCTCCTATCTCTCACACGTATCGCGTTCGCGTACTCCTACTACCTAGGATATATATATATCTATTGCGAATCTCCCTGACTTCTTTGTACACGCATAATTGGTTGGCGTATGAGCGGACAAGTAGTCCGGATGCTTGATGGAAAAATTACAATCACACCAATTACTCAATGGAAAAGTAGTATCAGCGATCGCTCACGAGCAATCAAGTGTTTCGAAATGAAATGCAAGTGGGTAGAATTCCCACGTGTTCGAGCGAACATTCCTCGCTCTCCTCTCCGAGGAGGACTCAAACGCAGCGGATATATTAAGAGTATTTATAGACAGTTACGCGTACTTCCAAATGAGGCACACTTAAAAGTCCGCAGACAAAGCTGTTATTTGATCAATCGATTTTATAACAAGTTGAACAGCTTTCCCACATAAGTAGCTCATAAAAAAATACTGCTTACATCCACGTAAATTTTCATGACTATCACGACGTGAGATAATCAATGAAGGACAATCAATGAAGGACAATCAATGAAGGACATTTTTTTATTATATTTATGAAGCAAATTTACTGTGTTGAATTAATTATTAAATTATTTAACATATTAATGCAATTATCAAATATATTAAATTTTTTATTATATTAATGTAGCAAAAAATTTGGTAAAAGTTTTACTCAGATTTTTGTATCTCACACGACACTTTAATTTAAAAATATTTTCCTTATTTATACTTGCGCTATATATAAACTACTCGTTAGGAATTCAACCAAATCGACTGGAAAATTTACTATCAAATTTATTTACTCTACCTATTTGGGTATATTATATAGTGTTCTCAAGTGGAAACTGATAAAGAATAAGCATTTTGCAATTAAGAGAAACCGAGGCTAGTTGACTATCGGGGTAAGCTGACAAAATTTAGAAAAGAAGCCTGCCACTTTCTAACAAGTTACAGAATTACAAAAAAACAAGCAAGATTTTTGTCAACATATTAGAAATGACTTTTAAATCCCTGTTTGCTTGATTCTGAAATCTTAAAGAACAGTAGAAATAATCAATTTTGCCAGCTTTTACTCCAGTAGCCAGCTAACCCTCCCTTATTTGCCTAGATAGACAGGTGTACGTATATTTGGCAGTAACTGTCTATTTGTTAAAAGTTGCATCCCTTATGAATGATTATGTACGGCATTCATTTATTTATCGCGCGGAATGGCGAAGTAAAAATACGAAAAAGATGATAAAAATTCGCTCAAGACACTAAGTCATTTAACATGTAACATGAAAATCTGGGGGAAAACTTTCAGCAAATTTCTTGCTGTACATCAATATATCTAAAGATTCACGCTATTTTATGATGTAAATTTCGTAATTAATTAGTATATTCGCTTCATAAATATAATGAAGACAAAGTTTGTCTGGTTTGTGATAACTGCCGGGAACCTCTCTAATAATTAAGTCTCGAATTTCGTAGGGTTTTGCCATTAACTTAACCGATTACGTCGGAGAGGAAGCAGAGACGAACGCCTCGCGAGTCTCGCTCGACATGCGAGAGCCTCGAATCCGCTTCGAAGCGAATTACCCAGTTCGCTCCCCTCCTATCCCAATCGGAGCGTTTACGGGCCCGTCTCTCTCGTCTACGCGATATTACTTTTCGGCAGGCTCGCGGGCTTCGCGCGCTGGCTCGCTCTCGTCGACGTCTTTTCAATTTGCACAGAGATGAAAAAGGTGGTAGCGGCGATAGGTAGATAGCGAAACGGACGGCGGACGCAAGGGGAACGTCCGTGGACTGACGCGGCGCAGTGTGCGGCAGGACGGAGGCACCGTCGCGGCTGGCGCGGTGTCTTCCGCATCCCCAAGGGAAATTATTGACAGTCAGCGAGGAAATGACGTCGTAAATACCACGCCAAGGCGAAGCCGCCGCCAGCCCGCCCATCCGCTCGCTTTTCTGCTCTTGCTCCTCCAATTCCTCCACCACTCTTTCGTTCTGCACATCGTCCTTCGTCCTCCATCCGTGGGTTTTCTTAGCTCCCTTCCTTGCGCGTGTGCTACGTTAATCCTAGCAAATGTTTCCAACGCGCTCGCGGGCTAGGAAAGTACGCCCGTCTACTTGCGTATACGGACCGACATAACATTCACGCAATATAATTAATTTTTTACTAATATTTACTAACCATGTTATGGTCACTAATATTTTCTAACGGTACATTTGTTCCTGAATATTAAAATAAAGTTATCACAATGACAGATTAAGATGGAAATACCAGGATGTCTGAAAATGTACCTAATTCTAGACATTTTTATTATTTCAGTCTCTAAATACGAAAATTTAAACTTCCAACAATCTTTAAATACCAAAATTAAACTTATATATATATATATATATATATATATATATATATATATATATATATATATATATATATATATATT
>NW_022639466.1:1801048-1803413 GCF_010583005.1 Odontomachus brunneus | reverse complement strand
TATATATATATATATATATATATATATATATATATATATATATATATATATATATATATATATATTCTATGTTGAGAGTTTTTAAATGTTCGTACTTAAATATCAAAACAAGCTAGCTCTATCATGTCAGTTAGTTGTCTGAGAAGTTGTTGAGAACTTCAAAATTCTAAACTATGAGGCATTTGGACCTGACCTCCCTTAAATATGTCATCACCGAATAAATATTTGTTATCTCTTACATATTTTTCTCTCAGTGTAATAGTTTTTTTTAAATAGATTGCCGAATATTATAGTCTTTTTTAACTTGAAAAAAAAATAATCCGCTCCTTAAAGATGTTTTTCGAAAGTTTGTGCAACCCAGGAAATCGTTTTTGATTCTTTGAATACTGAATAAATAATGAATCAATAATGCGTGCGTGACTAGGAAATCCCTTAAGGACTCAGTCGCATTGCATGTTGGAGCTATTATACCAGTTTGTACGCGTCGGGCCAGCTGACTATTTACGGATACCGTGACGCGGTTGACTTTGACAACTACAGCAACGAAGGAACGGCGGGCGATATTAAGAGCAAACCGCGACGAGACTTCGCTTGAGTCTCGTGTTGCCGAGACGCAACGGTGGCTTCCTCGCTGAAGCATGGGCCGTTTCGTCGCCGAAGTCGCCGCCGGTAGAAGAAAACTTCAGAGACGGCCCCGGCGACATCCTTTGAACTCGCGGCTGCAACGACAACCAAATAATCGTTTTCACGACACCCGGAAGTGTGTGACGCGCGCGAGCCCGTGGTTGATCGTCCCGTGGCTCGCGTCCCTCGTTCGTTTCGCCGTTTAAGTCGTAAAGTGTTTGCTTTGCGATATTGTATCGTTCCGCGGTATCAACTCGCGAACTTTACGCGCGTCGTTATTCGTCGGTTGCTGCACCGTGCGCAAAATTTCGACGGTTTCGCGAACGCGGCTATTTCCGAACCTGCAGTCGCGTTATGCAACCGCCAGCTGGGCTCTTTCAATCGCGACGTTCGATGAACGTGAGACGGGCAAGAGATAAATTTTTATCGTTGTGATATTTACCATAAGACCATAAATTTTCATGTTTAGTCAAGCTGGAAAAGCCGAATTTCGAGTGGATTAATGAGACGATTGCATGCAATCGTGTTGCTTTAGAAAACGCAATTGTGTATCGCGAAACGATTAATCGCCATCGAGAAAAAACAAGCTTCCCCCATAGAAATTCCCTCAGATTTTCTTAGATACATAGCGTAAATTTCGATTAGAATGTCTAAATTTGTTCCAAAATCAGCGATTCAACTTCGATATACAAGGTGTCTCACATTAAGCGTCTTATACCTCGTGTAAATGTAGATTAAATCAAATTAAATATAAAATTTATCTACCATTTTGTGAATAACTACGTGAAATTTTGAGTTATTAATTCAAAAAGATTGACGAATAATCACGCGCGACACAGCTTGCCGTTATATGTAATTGTAGATTGTATCGAGATTTCTATTTTATATTTAAATAAAATAAAATATCTGGATATAAAAATGAGCCGTACAATAGCTTTATTATTTTATACGATCTGAAAAATTATAAAAAATATTATAAAAGATAATTTAATTATAAATAATTACAATACATTTGAATCTTTTTATTGTGACGTTAAGGTTTCATATTTAAAGTGAAAATTAATATATAATGTTATATTATCAAGATATTTTTATAATTTATTCCAAAAAAAAGTTTGAACAGAATATTTAAAACAATTTGAGTACTTATGCTTTTTAAATACTTATAAAATGTGCGTAAATACTAAAAGCGTTATTTTATTTAGCATAAATATAAAATAGAATTCGAAAGATGGTAAACTTTTGGAAAATACTCGGCAGAAAAAATGGGATCTATTTGGGTTCTTCACTTGGAATCGCATTTTTAAAACATTACACTTCTAATCCGAGCCTTTATAAATTTCCCAATTTGACTCCATTATTTTTTTGAGAAATCAGATTGGATTCCAATTAAATCCCAGAAAAATTTCTATACGGGAATGTTTTAAATACCCGACCGATGCTCCGTTCTCGTTATCTCGAGATATCCTCGCCACGTGGTCGCGATAGGAAGGCATTATTCGTGGAAGCGATCCTTCCTTTCGCCCGGCGACTACGGAGAGAAAGGGAGCTCTCGTTCCTCGCGAGAAAACCGAAGGCGGTAGCAAGGCGGGCGGAGGGAGTTGAACGACGACGACGACGACGACGACGAAGGCGCATTCGGGGTGGAGGATGGTGGTGGTAGCGCTCGGTGCGCAGGCCGAGGGGCAAGATGAGGGTGGTGGCAGCGTGAATAAAGACGAAGGGTACGGGAGTGTGACGG
>NW_022639466.1:1768493-1800882 GCF_010583005.1 Odontomachus brunneus | reverse complement strand
GGGGGGGGGGGGGGGGGGCGGGGGGGGGGGGGGGGGGGGGGGGGGGGGGGGGGGGGGGGGGGGGGGGGGGGGGGGGGGAGGCGACGGAGGTGTACGAAGGACGAAGCGAGCTGCGAGATCCGCCGGCTGAGGGTAGTTATTATAATAAATTTGTCGGGGGTTTAAGAAGCGGAAACAATTCAGAACTGCGAGCGACTCTAAGGATGTGCTTATCGTTGCTTTTATTCAAATGGAAGTGGAAGGCGACGAGCTGCAACGGATGCGACCTGTATCTGCGTTCTTCTGTTTCTTTCTCTCTTTCTTTCTCTCTCTACCTTATCCTAACCCCTCACGATATTTCCTCCGTATTTGCACGGCGTTCCGTCTCCTTCGAGTTCCTCCGTCGGTGTCCTTCTGTTTTTCTCCGAAGTGACTAACTGAGGCGAGAGAGAACGCGTGAGTGCGACTCGACGAATGGCGACATCCTTGCTCTTTAGTTAACGTTCCTTTCGTTCCCAGCTCGCATCTCGGGCGAACGCTCGAGAAATCGATTGTTTCGCTGGCACTCATCGAATGTTTCCTTTAACTTAACGTTAAACTTAATTTCTTTCATCGCTACGGACATCTCCAATATACATGCTCTTAACATTTATTCGGTAATCTATACGGAGCGTCTGAATTTAGGTCCAACCGCTATTATCATTTCGTTTTTGTTTTAATTGTTTTAAAATTTGTTTTAAATCGCGCATTCAAAAACGCAAATTGAAGCTTCGCATTACAAATTCAAACCAAGCTTTTCCATTGCTTTTTAACTAGTTTAATGTCCACTTTAACGGAAACATAAAAACAATGTCACACAAAGACAATGTCTTTCGTATAGTTACACGATTACGTTATTTGATATTTGTTCCACAGAAGGACGATTTCATGTGCATCAAAAAGCGCGATAATTTCTTCTTATCGACAGTTCTTGTCTCAAGTCGCTACGACGTTCACAAATGGAGTTATTGACGTTTGTGTCGATCCGCGCAATCGGTCAGCGTTAATCTTTTCGCTGTGGGGCAGGTCGCGGCGCGACGTGTGAGCGAAAACAAGGGCTGCATTCCGCGAGGCTTTTTTGGGAAGTGTGTGCGTGTGTGTATGTATACATATATATATTTTCTCTATGTTAAAAGTTTAAATATTCATATTGAAAAACCAAAACGATAAGAATGTCCAGAGCCAGGTACATGTCCAGGCATTGATACTTTTATCTTACTCGGTCCAGCCTTCGTATTTCCGAAGGTTTAAAGACTCGACGTGTTTCACGCCGAAGTAATCGAGATAGCCCGCAACAGCGTGGCAAGATAAAGAGATAAAGAGAACGCCCGGTTCAAGGAACGGATGCCCACGAAAAGGGGTAAGGCTAGACCCGTGTAGACGCCAGCTCGATAAGCGGGAGACCATAAGCGCGCTCTAACATGCGTACCACGCGGATTCCGTGCGTCTTTCCGGGCTCGCGTTAATGACCGTGCTCGCACGAGGATAAGAGGCAGTGAAACTCGGGACGTTAAAGTTTAAGCGCGCCAACCGGTAGAAGAGAGACAGAGAGAGGGAGCGCGGCAGAGCGAGGAAAAGGGAACAGAGACGAATCATCCCCGCGGACCACCCTGATCACGACCCTGTTTACGACATTCTTGACAGCGCGATCCCGATCATTACGGCGCGACGAAGGAGAACATCGCGCGCCTTTCGAGAGGGTGACTGGGAAATATAAAAACGATGGTTCCTGTAGCGATGTAAGAGAGGGAGGAGGGGGGAGAGAGAAAGTTCTCCAAGAACGAGGCGAATCGTTCGGACGGAGATTTTGTCCTGCTTCGCGTCTGTATTCTTTTAAGAGCGCGGCCAACAGATAGTTTAGGGCCGCAATAAAGACAGTCCCCGGTGCTTCGATTTACGACTTAATTAAAAACGCGCGGGCCCCGAGACGCCACGAAAACGCCTCGTCGTCGTTGAGAAGTGGGGGGCCCGCGCGCTTCCCTAAAGTCCTTTAAATACGATCTTGGCTCGTACGGGATACTTCCTTTATGGAAGCACGGTTGGATTTTTTCGGCCAGCTGATAAACAGGCTCTTCTTGGGCCAGAAGTGACGCTGCTTCCCTCTCGTCCTCGCTCTTGCTCTCGCTCTTTGCAAAGAATCCGCGCGCGCCGTGGTCCCCGACGTTCTGCTACATGGAAAAGCGAGAGCCGGCGAGTGGTATCGGCCGCGGGGTTCTTGCAACTTTTGCAGTCTCATAACGAAGATCACGAGTGTGATACAAGCCGCGATAATTGGACGTTTCGGGAGATACGCGGAAATTAAGGGACTCCGGCCACGCTTCCCGTGTATCGCGTGGCTCTCTCTCTCTTTCTCTTTCTCTCACGTGGTTTCTTCTCCTTACGTTTGCAACTGCTCGCGCGAGTTGATGCATCTTAATAAACAACTCGTCGCCCGTGGACATGCGAACATGTTTGATGGTATTTCGCGTAATGCCGAACGTTAGAGATAGAGAGAGGGTGAGGAGGAGAGGGAAGCACGCGTCAAGGTAATCTCTCGCATCCCAACGGGATTGCGTTTCGACGGCACGGATATCTCCCGGCTCGTTTGTCACGCGGACGTCGGCGCGAAAATAATAATAAGACCCGTACGTGCGCCGACGCGCACCCTTTCTCGCCCCGGAGCCTTCCTTAATTTTCTTCTCGTAGTCGGCGGCGCGAGGGAGATATTTTTCTTAGCAAGACACGACTCGTCTCTCCGTGACGTGCACGGCCCGTAAAATCCTTCACACAGCGGCAGAATCGCGCGCGCACACATACACACACATCCACGCAGCACCTGCGAGACACACAACGAGAGCGCACACAGTCGCATCGTAGGTCGGATCGCGAGTTTCGTGGTTGGTTTTCCGCATAATCCCGCGCGACATAATATGGGGGTTTATCTCGTGGAATCATGGTGGCTTAACGGGACGGTTCTCTCCCTCGTGCGGACCGCCAGGCGGGTTCCTCCGAGGCAAATCCACCCCGTGGAAGACAACGTCGCGGCACCCTTGAACCCGCGTATACGTTTCCACCGTCGCCGCCGCCGCACGTATACGTCTTCAATTCCTCCTTCCACCTTCAGCTTGATCCCGGCGCGGCGATGCCGGCGGATTTGTCCTTCCGGGGACTTGACGGCGCTAGGAGGAAGTTCCTCTCGCCGGGGCTCGCGGCGAAAATATTATCTCGTCCGACGAGAGGAGACGGGGAGGAAGGGATGGGAACTCGCTCGTTGATACATCGGCGATACGAACCGCGTTGGAAATGATCGCCCGCGGCGTTGCGACGCACCTCACGAAGGAGTCGCACGTGTCAGACGAACGGACGGCAGGGTTGTGTCGTGATTGTTAAAAAATGATCTGTGTAGAGGACTTTGTAGTAAAAATTGCTAGAGGATTTTGTAAGCGCACGGAGAGAAATTATTCCATAAAATGAAACAGATATTTCTAATGAATTTTTGTATCTGATCAAGATACCCGGTTAAATTTAATCAAATACCGATCATAATGGCATTTCATCAAATAAACCGATAAAAAAATTATGAATTGATATTTCTCATCGGATGTTTCCTAATCAGGAATTAAAAATAAAAATTCATATTTTGATCGGAAATACTCGTTTGTTAATTTCTTATCGTATAATTTCTCTCAGGACTATACGTTCCGCCTGAATTTACTACACAGAAATACTTGAAGACTTATGAGTGGGGTGTAAACTTCATTTGCAGAAATAAACTTTCTAGGCCATAAATAAATTTTTAAATATTTTTTCATCAATATATCCTTTCGTTTGATATATGTTATCTATACTTTAGGTACTTAAATATGTACTTTGTTTAAGTACTATCTACATTCATAAAAATATATATGACGATAACTACACTATATAAGATTTTGTATGTAGTATCAACGTATATAGTTTCATAAACTGTGTTTTAGTTTTAGTGAATGCAACTGAAACTGAATGGTTAGAACTATATGGAGAATTAAAGAGAACTATGTATTAATTTTCGTAACCATTCAGCTTTAGCTGCAAAGACCACCAAACAGTCAATCAAATTATATATATTGATTCTGCACACAAAACTCGTGCAGTCGTCATTTTTATAGTTACCGATATTGTGTACTTTCATCTGTATGTGTGTGTAAGTGTACTATACTTGAAAATTTAGTACACAGAATGATATTATCTTGCATTATTGTATTTATAAATTTACTATGTAACCTTCTTAGCAAAGCAAACTCCACTGACGATCTATTCCTGCACTAGAAGGCAGTTTAGTGTACACGAAAATGAAAAGGGAAACACGGAAAAAAAATATATGGGCAACTAAAAATATTAATTGTAGGAGCAAATTTTCTTGCTTTCATAGTAAAAGTTATTTAGTTGTGGTAGCTAAAAGATTTGCTAATATATCTTTCAGCTATCGCAACTAAATAACTTTTACTGTGAAAGCAAGAAAATTTGCTCCTGCAGTTAATATTTTTAGTTGTCCATATATTAGCAAATCTTTTTTCCGTGAAAAGAATCAAGAAGAAAGAGAAATTTAAAATAAATGGAATTCAAAAGAATTTATATGATATTAAGAATTCATGGAATATCTCCTCTCCGTGTACAAACGAGACCGCCGTGAATTTCGTTCAAGCATTCATCACGCGGACTATCTGAATAACGTCTTATATACTTGTAATCTTTAGATTTTCAGGCCTCTCTAGAGGTTTCACAGGCTTTTAAATAGATCTTTCCGGTTTTCTCAACGTAGAAAGTTTCTCTCGTTAAGAGGATAAACGACGCCTGTCAGAGTCTGGTACTAGCAGCACCAGACGATTGTTTCCTAAGATTTTCAACGGCGACGTTGGTAAACGAGCACGCGTGCTCGCGGGATCGGCGGACGGGTCGCGTCCCTTCGTGTCTCTCGGCGACGAGACGAAGGACGGGGGCGAAGGGATGGGAAAAGTTTGGTCGCGCAAGGAAGCGAGACACAATGCTCGGCGGAATGACAGCGTCATCGGGAGAAGTTCGTCGAGCGGAAGCGGCGAGGGTGGAATTGTGCGTGCGCGAACTGTGAGAGGGATAAGAAAGGAAGGCGGGCAGGGGGAATGCTGGCTGTTGTTATTGATTCTAATGACGTTTTCGCGCCGAGGGCAACGGCGAGGGTGTAATTGATACCTCGGGACGCGAAGTACGCTCACGTTGCCGGTGGGTTTTCGATTATCCCCGAGGAAGATAGCTCGTTCACGTCCTTCAATTTTTCCCCGTCGTTTGATCAGAAATATAAGAGATGCACACCGTCGCCTCGTTAACACGCTCAATCAGTCGCGCTAATCTCCGTTGTTCGTTTGAAAGCTCCGCGGAATAAGTTTCTCGATGCATACTTTCGTGTGTGAACCAAGTTCTAATTAAAAAGAACTTTATGATACAAATTACTGTAAAATCTTGTAACCGACCAACATATTGACATTCTGCCGTAATTTATTGTAACTTTTCATTCATGTTGTATGTGAAGAGAATTTTATAGTAAAAATTACCGTAGAATTTTCTAAACGAGGGGTAGATCGACACTGCGATAATCGACTGTCCTTTCGCGTCATATGCGTTCTTTATATTTCCGGGACCGAAGTGATATTAAAAAATCCGCCAGCAAGATGGACACTGACAGTCTTTCCTGCAGTATCAGAAACATAGTTATTACGCAGCATTGAAAAAAGAATTGATTTGATTAAAATGGGGTCAGCCAAATGTTTGGTAATAATAATCAAAAAGTACTGCTATTTTGCTTTATTTAGCAACTAAGTAAATATATTACTGAGAAAGTAAAACAAAATAGCATTAATTAAATTTTTTGGTTGTACTCATTGAAATTGAAAAGAATTTGAAGAGGAGGCTGTGTAATATTTTCTTTGCAGTATCGGTTCTTTCTATCAATCCACCTTCCCACTAACAGATCCACCTTCCCATTTAACAGATCAAACCAACGATTTACACTGAGAGAAAAAATATCTAAAAATTAGCAAATATTTATTTGGTGGGCACTAACAGCATATTTACTTAGATCTAAATTCTCTTATATAAACAAAATAATTGCTTTTGTGAAAAATTAAGATTTTTTCAAGTTTCAAGGAAATATAAATTTTCTTACTTGGAACATATTTTATATATTAGTATAAATAAATGTGCTGTCAGTACTCACTAAATAAATTTTTTACTATTCCTCAGATATTTTCTCAGTGTATTATAATCTATTCGCAAATAAATAACGCCAACATTGTGATGAATACCACCCCGGCCAGGAATAGAGAATGAGCCCAACGTGAGACTGGAGTCAACCGACTGGATGACTCCCTTAGACAAGAGTCCCCTTAACTAGCGACAATTTAGAATGTTGCATTGAATTATCCCGGCGGTCATACCGTGTTATCGTGCGATACATCGGCGCGTAAACCTGTATTTATCGCGTAATAAAGGATTCCATTAGACTCCTCTTGCTCTCTATCTCTCTCCTCGGCTTCTGTTTTTCATCGACGACGGCGAGCGCGATCGACGACGATACCGGCCCCCGCTGCAAGCCGCGACTTTACGCGTCGGCGGCCGGCGCGTATATCCCGCGTGACATCACAAATTGATACAATCATAGGGCGCGCGATACGCCGGCTCGATTACGCGGGGCTCCTCGTGGTTAATAGCGCGGCTGGTCCACGCGGAGAGCTATGACGGCCATTAATTCGGACGCGCCGGCGAGCGCGCAAGGACGCTTCATTTATATTTCACCTCCCGGCCCCGCTCTCCGGCCGAGCTTTTTGTCTCGTTTTAGTGCACGTCGTATAAATACCGCGATCATTAAATAGCGTATCTTATTCGGCGCGGCGGGCCGTGCCGCGCGCGTACTCGGACCGCCGGTAATCGCGCTACAAAGTGGCCTCGCGGTGACTTACGAGCCCCGCCGCCGTCACGGTATTTCGACTTCGGGGGATTATGGCGGCCATTAATCCGCGCGGGCATAAATTATTTCGCTTTAATAGTAAAACGCGTCACAATATAAATTTCTGACCTTAAATCCGGCCGAATGCCGTGTGCACGCGGGGGTCGTTAAGTGGTGTACTTTACTCACCGCGTGTCAGCGTATTCTCGACAATACGACGCAAGATTGGCGTTAACGTACCGGGGCCTGCGAGTCCCGTGGTGCGAATCGCGGGAGCCGTCGGTTTTTTCCCGTCCTTTTCGAAATCGTTAGATTCGATCCCGCTGGGCGCCGCCAGGTCGCAAGCCAGTTGCGCTGCTCCGTCCTTTGGATTAGCTAATCGTCGCGAAATCTACATAGAAAAAAACGATAGCTCGCGCGCAAATTTAGTCACGTCAAGTGACACTGAGAAAAAATATTTGGAAAGTATCTGCGGGATGTAAAAGTTGTTTCACAAAAACGAACTATATCTCATGGGGAAATAATTATTTTTTCGCTGAAATAAACATTATATCTTTCAAATAAATTTTTAGATATTTTATTTCTCCTGCGTAGAGAAAAGAATATTTGAAAATTTATTTGTGGGATATAAATTTTCAGTTATTTTGTTCTCTTGCACAGAAAATATTTGAAAATTTATTTGTTGCACAGAAAAAATATTTGAAAATTTATTTGTGGGATATAAAGTTTATTCACAAAAACGAACCTTATTTCGTAAATGCATTTTATTTCGCTGAAATAAACTTCATGTCCCAAGTAAATTTTTAGATATTGCAGAATTTCAATAGTCACTTACGGAACAACTGATTATGTAGTTGCTGCAAACACAGGACAGTTGTTGAGTTGCTGTCCAGCAGTGACAATACCTGTTTGCTCCAATCAGAGTGTATCTATAATGGGGTAAATGTCACCCCAACCGATTTCTGGTTGCCACAACCAGATTACGCGCAACTACATTGATGTGATTCATATACCAAAATAATTGAGTCACATCAACCATATATATTACCGTATCGCACTAAAATAACCACTGAGGAAAGAAACTGATTGATCTAAATAAAATTATATTATTTCTAACCCTGATCATAGTCTTTGGTTGTTCTAATATACTAAGACAAAATAATTGAAAATTAATTTCTGGTATAAATTTCATTTCACAAAAATAAGTTTTACTTCGCAAAAATGGATTTTATATTCCACAGATCAATTTTTAAATATTTTTTCTCAGTGCATGAAAGTAGTAATAGTCACATGCATATAAGGTTATCATCACTCACATCATAATAGAATGTAGAAAAAATGGTTTTCATAATTTATAGTAATTGTTTCTCTATGTGATTACAGTCATATATATCAAACCAACTTTAGTTTCAGTGACTAAAGTGATGTAATTGTATGCTGCTCACAGCTAAATATTTCTGCTTATGTGCACCATATTTTCTTTTCCGCGTAATGAGATAATCAAATCACCGCGCGCTCGTGCGATACCACGGCTACCGAGTCAGTCGGATTTTCGATGTAGACATTGGCCTGCGATAAATTTAACAGGGGCACAGTGTGATTATTGGTCGCGCGGCGCGAACGCAGTCGTCGGACAACGAGCCGTCTGTCGCTGAATGAATAATCCGACTGTTCGGCAATACAAGCAAGACTTTGGTTTCGAGCTCGCAGAGACACGGCGAAAAAGCTCTCTGCCGCGGCATGCACGCGAGCAAGTGAAAGAGGGAGAAGAAGGGAAAGGGAAGAGAAAGAGAGAGGAACTGAAGAGAATCATTCGCTCGAAAGATGGCCAACAGCGAAGTGTAAGCGCGGGCGACCGATGCGCTTTCCTTCTCAGGAAAGTCCCCATTAATCGATCGTCGCCGTTAGCGTGGCTATTAAAGTGTTACGAGTTAATTAATCGGTTATGCGGGCCGACCGGCTGATTAAGAAAATAATGGAGCAAATTGCTCCGCTGTTAAAATTGCATTTTCCATTTAGCAGCGTAATTGAGTTCCCATACATATTTATAGCCGTTTAATATATTACGGTGGGTCCTTATGTCTAAATTATCTTATTATGCTAATTGATGCGATCGCTACAACGACCGAGGGATACAATGCACGAGCAAAACCGAGTTGAAATTTTAGTTCTACATTAACCCCGCAAGTTTCGCAAATCGTAACTTGAGAGATCAATGAAGAATCCCGAGATAGACTAAACTACGCTGAGAGCAAGAAATTTCTAAGAAATAAAAGATGTTTATTCGCACTGAGTACTCATATTTACTTATGCTAATATTTATAAAATACTTTTCAAATAAGGAAATATACATTTTCTTAAGACTCTTTAGCTTTTCTCATGAAAACAATTATTTACTGTATTTGCATATATATAAAAGAATTTAGATTTAAGTAAAAATTATTACTACTCATCAAATAAGTGTTTTTTTTAGATATTTTTTCTCTCAGTGTACCTTGATACGGCAGATAATTATTTATTGTTTTTTTCTCCATGTTGAAAAATGAAAGAAATCGTTCAAGAATTATTTAATATTTGCTATTTCAATACTTTTCACATCTGAATTTAATTTATATTCTTAATTAATCTATATTCTTAATTTTGCTAGCAAAATGCATTAATTATATAACCTTAGCTTACTCAATTTAGCTCAACTGAAAATATATATGACATAAGCAAATATTATATGTATAACTAAATAAAGATGGTGGATAAATGGGTAAGAAAAGCACAACAAAATTTTATTCTCATAATATCTCGTTCTTTTTCTGCTTGGAAATACGGCTCTAAAAAGAGTTGATAAAAGCGAAAATGACAGTTATGTATCCAATAATGCCGAGTTTACTGATAGAAATTTCAATTTAGATTTCACAAGGCAAAACAAAGAAGAACGCGTCAACAGACGTAAACAAAATTAGACACGCAGCATAAGAGAAGCATTGTTGGATTTGAAAATTAGTACTTGCGACATTTGTGTTACATTCTATGAGGTCGGCATTCATAGTATTATAAATTATTTAGACTCTTTGAGAACAATGAATTAACTCATATTTATGGATCGTTACTTGGCTGTATATAGATCAATGATTTTTGTACAAAATATTGTAAAAAGTACAGATTGACGATAAAAAATTAAAAATTGATGAAGCAATAATTACTCGCCAAGTGTTGACGAACTACGAATGTCGGCTAAAATTTCGACTCGGATATTTCATTCTAAGCTCGCCCGTTAGAAGCGGAAAACTCTTGTATGATAAATAATTTGGCTCACCTTGGAAATGCAGATGCGTCCTGGAATCCTGCGTCCTAGCTTCTCGATTCAGTATCCTGACTGCTCCATCGTAGACACTGACACTGACACTGACTCGTGACACGAAGACACACGTATTAAATAACTCTACGCCGGCGACAGTCCGTTTAAATGTTTCCAGAGTCAACGCGAGGAACTTTAATCAATCGAAGAGTATGATAACTAACCCGCACCGATACACGCGCTCCGCGGTATATGTACGTGTCGCTCGCTGGCTCGAAACACAATGGGAACATTCGGGAACGCGACGCGCGAAGGTACGTTCGACCTCTCGAAAGGTCCGGAATGTTTTGATTGTTGTAATCGCTCGGCGCTCAGCATAGAGTGACAACACTTGGCGATTGATGGCAGCGCTTGATAAGCTCACGCTTCTTTCACCGATTGTTTTCGTACTGTCGCGTGTCGCGTATATTTTTTTTTGCAACCGAGCATTACATTCGACGTAAAATGTTTTGTTAGCTCTTAAAATACAGAGTGTTCCTAAATAAGTGCGAAAAGCTTTAGGAGATAATTTTCTTTGTCGAAAATTAAAGGGAGTCTTTCATGTACTAACTAATATAATATTCATAAACATGTACTAACTAATATAATATTCTTCTTTGACACTCCTCCGAAAAGGGAAGTGAAAATTAGGTTTTCATTTTTTTGCAAATGTTGGAAAAATGAAATTTTAATGCAAAGCGAGTTTCCTTCCTTCCACACACAATCTGACGACTCTAACCTCTATTAGATATTTTTAAATTCATTAAAATTGCAATTTGATGGATTACCGTGCAGTATATATGATAATGTATTTTATTTTTTAATTTCAAAACTATTCTGTAAAACTAACAATAGTTTTACAGGAAAAATAAAAGAAATGAAAAAGTTTCTAAGGGAAACAAACTTTCTAACGAATATTCTTAGATGATCACATGCTGGCTCGTTAAAAAGTTTTAATAAAAAAATTAAATAGGGGCTAATTTCATCCCCTTTTAACGATAAATTATGCGTCAAATTTTCATCACATTTTTCGAAACATCCTCCACGTGTGGATGGGATCATTTCTGCATAACTGCGGCCATTTCAACGTAGGGGAAACGACATTTCACTAATCATTTGTCGCATCAAAATAAAACAATATGGCTTGTACAGTGTCTTCCGAGTCGAAGGAAGTTTGCAGAGTTAATATGAAATCCCGCTCGGGACGACTTCAGGTAGACTAAGAAGACACGTTAGCCGATTGCAAGACCACCGTCTTTGCCAATAATTGCGGCTATTGTATCGGCTTGGATCTAAGAAGAGCGCGGAGATGTCGACTTGAACAAATAACGACGCGACCACCGAACGATTTTCTCTTATTTCCGCACTTAACATTTTTATCCGGCTCGGAACATCCGCTCGGGCGACATCGACGTCGAGAGACGCGGATACACAAATACCGAATAAATCTTGCGCTCGTTAAGGGACGGCGTGCACGTGCGCCGCCGTCGCCACCACCGCCGCCGCAGCCGCAAATTGTCCTCGTCCATTGAGGAATCGTACGAGAGTTTCGATTACGCGTCGTCCTCGCGGTGTGGTATCCCGGGGCCTGTGGGAGACCCGCGCCATTAATCCCAGTCGATGGCGGCTACGTAAATGGGCGCCGCTTTCCGCCGGCGTTTCTATGGACATACGCACCAGTCCACGTCCTCGTCGTCCTCGTATTCGGCGTCGTATTCCGTGGCGATACTTTCTTTTCGCGAGTCGAAGCGCCGCGCGGAAACCGCGGCTTTGTGTGCATATGTGAAACGCGTTTACCTGCGGGAATCGCCCGGACATTGTGGTACCCAGCGCGGTTCCACCGGGACGACGGACCATTCTTCAGGCTAGGGAAACAACGTCGGGCCCGCCGTACGCATGTTCACGCACACGCGGACACTCCACGCGGCGAGTAAATGCAGCGTTAAGCGAAACGCAACGTGACGGCTATTAATCTCGCCGATGGGCGATGTTTAATCCAAGAAAGTGGCCGGGGCGTTTCGTAGCAGCGGCGCCGGCAGCGGGACGTTCGATTGTGAGAGATCGTGGGACGCGCTCGCAATTTGTCGTGAAATCGATCGCCGGTTAGGGACGTGCGATTTATGAAATTGTGCATCGCGATCTTTCTTAAGAATCAATGCGATATGATGCGATATGTCATAGTTTTGTATCGCAAATATGATTTTAAATCGCGCGCGATTTTCAGTCATGAGACCTGCGACATGATGGGAGCCGCAATGTTTAAATAAATATTAAACACATTAAAAATAAATAAATCAACTCTTCCTTCGTGCTGCATCAAAATATTCTTTGAGATGTTAACTATAAGAAAATATAAGCGAAAGAATAGTTAAAATTGAAGGCAAAAATAAAGTTAAATGATGTTTTCTACAAAAATATTATCCTGTTTAATTTGTTTAGAATTTAATTAATTTTATAAATTTTGTAGTTGTGATATTTTCTTCAAAAGACATCACGACCACAAAATTAATTAAATAAATTAAATTTTTTTATTATTGATCGTGGATATGCTTTACGTCGATATTACCAGCGATCTCATCCTCAGTTATTGCCATCTTATCTTCGATTAAAATTAATTCATTCAATATTAATATTTGAATCGCAAACGAATTTATAAATTCGGACCTGACACGAAGCTTTGCTGTTATGCTGTTCGATTCAACAGGCCTGTTGAACGCGACGAATGTCGATTCACTCTCGAGCTGAGTATATGAGGAAACGATGAAGAAAAGGACACAAGGTCGGCCTGGATCTTTCCGGCCGGGATTTTAATCCGGCGATATATCGACGATTTTACTGCCCGCAAGATCACCGGCTACAATCTCCCGGTAGTGGATCGCAAGTCATTATCGCGACTCATTGTCGATACTGACGAAGGTGCCGAAACGGGTTATGACAGATCCGTCCATTAAGTCCGCGGACCGGAAGAATAAGAGCCGCCAGATGACGACGACGATGATGATGACGACGGTGAAAGCACGGGATGATAACGCCGCGGCACCACGCAGCGCCCCGCAGGATACCGCCTCGGTGTCCCGTTGAGAGAGTTAGAGAAAGAGAAAGAGAGAGAGAGAGAGAAAGACGAGGGAGAGGGGGGGCGGGGAAGGGGGAGAGAAATAGAGAGCCGACGAATAACTCGCGGGGTTATTCCCGACGTAGTGGATCCTACGCGAGGGTGTGTGCATGCGGGGCGCGCGTGACGTTCTCATGATTCGAGACGGGTGCGTAGGCAGGTAGGTAGGTGAGACTGAAAATTCAAATCGCCCGTCGATCGACCGATCGCTCTTTCGCACGAGCGGACTTTTTCGATGCGGTCGCGCCGCGTGAGATCGCTGATTGCGCGCCGATCGCGCTCGCCGCTGTGAGCACGGGAGAAACGAGGCGAACAACAAAAGCAAAATGGCTCACGTAGACCGTCGGAACTTCGTTTCCGGCCTATTCGTCTGCCATTCTTCGCTGGCCCTTCGCATTCTTCACTTGAACCCTTTGGGCCATACCGGGACACTGGCGTCCCTCCTATATCATCTTCGTTCCTCGTGATTTTAACTAACTTGTCGGCGGACAATTATATCGTTATTATGCACCTTCATAAACGTAAGGTGCTGATAAATAAGTGAAAAATAATTTCAACGTTTAATTACGAGCTTACATTATTGTGACTAACAAGTAAACCCAAAACGTACTCTCCGATTTCTTTCTGATTTGGCACAAATGTGCATGGAAAAAAAGGTTTGGTTAAATTAACCAAGTATCTGGTCCAATATGAACGATCCAGAAATTCCGATTGAAGTAACCCGAATTCTGTTTAAATCAACCAAAAATCTTGTTATCTTAAACAGAATTCGGGTTACTTCAATTGGAATTTCTGGATCGTTCATATTCGACCAGATATCTGGTTAATTCAACTAAACCTTTTTTTCCGTAAAAATACAAAAAATATTTAGGTCGTATTTTTTCATTTTGTCCCACTTTGAGTTTCACGGGCAGTTTATAGCTTTTTAATGTTCTCATTCCTATCATTAACAAGAGCAACAAAAATGCATAAGAAATAAAATTGAAATAAAATAAAATTGAAATAAAATAAAATAAAATAAAATAAAATTGAATACAAGATATAGGCGTTTTTGGTTTGCTGATTATGAATATGAAGTCAGATATATAAAATTATTTGTATAAATATTTAAACAAAACATATGAAAAGTTGAAAAAAATTATTTATACAAATAATTTCTCGATTTGGCCGAGATTCGAACCATTTTTTATTAATTTAGCATTTGAAATATTTCAGTTAGAATCTCGGCTAAAGAAATTTAGAAGTAGTGTAAACTACGTGAATATTGTAAATTAAAGAATACACAATAATGAAAGATATAATAATTAAAGACACAATAATTAAAGAATACACAATAATGAAAGATATGTAGAAAAGAATAATTAAATTATAAGACTATTGCAGTATGTATTTTGTATGTATTATTTATAAACTCTGCACTGTAACTCTGAAGTTACAATCCAGTTTCATCATTATTTATCTCCAATATGAATATTGTTCCTGTCTTGACCAATGTAATGTGAAAATTACAATATGACAGTCTTTTTTTAGTATGTTAGCAGCGATAATAACTGCCCAATCTCACAAATCTATTTTTGAAAAATAAAAAATTTCACCTTATCTGTGTGTTAAGTACTTAAAGATCCTATATATATGAAAAATGTTTTAAACATGGAAAATTAATTTGGGTAGTAGAAGGTTAATTTTGTTGTGTGTGTACGTGTATATTAGTTGTTGCGTGTGTGTATTAATTATAAATTTAATGTTCAAAGAAGATAACGAGTCGCATGAAATTTTCACTTTGTCATGTGATAGATTGGTAAATTTAATTCTGAACAAAAATGAGAATGTCACCAGAAAATTCTGTGCGTGCGCTTGAATTTGTTCTTTCAAGAAAGCAACGTTTCATAAATTTCTATTAAGATCATAAAAGTTAAATAAAAATACAAACTTTTCTTAATTAATTTTTTAGCAAGCCATACGTTTTTCAAACAACATCCATAGATTACACATTGTCCACATAGGTGACAGCTCATTCATTGTTCACGTTGTTCATACGCGGACGTAGAGTATCATGATTTACGCGTAAACGCCCAACTCTGTATAATATCACATATTTTACTGGACATGACAATTTTTGTGAGAAGATAATATTCGTCCTCGCATTAACGAAATTTCGTTGACTGCACACGATATTCCGCGCAACGCAATGCCGCCTGTCAATATCACTATTTTTTAACGTCCAATTTCAAAACGGATGTTTTACATCCCTACGTTGGGTGTATGTACTATGTTTTACTATATTTTACTATGTTTTACTATGTTTTACTATATTTTCGTTCCGCTCCGTTCTATCTTTTCAATTTTAATTTTTAATTTCAAGTATAGAGGAGAGGGAGATGTATGGATGTTCTACGAGTGTCGCGCTATTTTTGTAATTTCGCTCGTTCTTTTCTATCCGCCCGACATAGTGCGCCCGACATAGTCTCATTTTTTATTTAACGCGACGACAGTCTCATACGTCCTTCAGCGTGCGATCGTTTGTCATTATGCGAGTATCTTCCCTACTAATAATTTCCAGCTGCGTCGTTTTCACTTGACGTATTTTCCGCTTTTTCCTTCTCCATTCAACGTCCGTCGGTCTGTAACGACGGCGTTATTAATTTACAAGTTCAAAAGCGGCATACTGAATTGAATGCACGGCGAGGGCCTGCCTTAATGCTTCGTTGTACACTGTAATCTTCGGTAACCCGTCAGCCCCATCATGATACTTTAATTCCAGACATCGTATAGAGGTTTCTCTCCGCTAATGATATCTCTAATTGTTACCGGCTCATAGACTGTCATCTGGTAACTAATAATCTTTCTATCATCTGCCGTGCATTATCTATTCCAATAGCGTCGCTATTGTTGGATCGATAAGCATAATTATAACGGTCCAAAATTGCAAGCAGCGGCGATTACATCGTCATTATTAACGCGCGATGCGATTTCTTCGAGTTCCTTTCGCGAAATTTACGCACCGTTACACGGCATCATCTGCGATATTTACCGTCGAATGTTGCACATAGCGCGGCAGTGACACTTCTATTAGGTTAATGCAAATAATTGTTTGTGTCAAATAAGACAAAAAACGAACGTATTCATTCTCGAAGGATTCATAATTGATATACTAAGGAAAAAATGCTTGAACATTTATTTGTGAGATATAAAGTTTATTTCTATGAAATAAAGTTTATTTCTGTAAAATAAAATTTATATTTTATTTCTATGAATAAACTTCATATATCCCACAAATAAATTTTCATGTATTTTTTCTTAATGTATAAATAAAATAACCGACTTGGTATTATTTTGGACATCAAGTGAGGACTTTATATTTTCCTCTTAATTTCCTACGAAAATGCAATATGATAATATGGAAAATGCAAAAGTGACAAATCTTTTGCACCAGTCTGATGCACTGAGAAAAAATACTTGAACATTTATTTGTGGGATATAAAGTCTACGAAATAAAATCCATTTGTATAAAATAAAATTTATTTCTATGAAATAAAATTTATTTCTATGTGTGTGAATAAACTTCATATCCCACGAATAAATTGTCAAGTATATTTTCATAGTGTACAAATCAAATAATCAACATCGACAGGATATTGTTTCGGACAAATTCAAATAAGGCCTTTTTCCTTCTGAGAATGCAATATGCCAATATGCAAAAATGACAAATCTTTTGCGTTAATCTGGTACACCGAGGAAAATAATATTTGAAAATTTAATTGCGTGATACAAAATTTATTTTTGTGAGTGAATGTTAATAAATATTCAAGTATTTTCTCTTAGTGTACATTCTTTGCTGACAAAATTGTTAAAATTCGAGACTCAAAAGGAGCCGACAGATATCGCTGATTTTTCAGTTCTCAAAGTCGATTCGTTCGAGAATGAGATCACTGGAGCCGCAGTTGCTCGGCAATTCTCATTTATTCCCGTACAGAAAATCATTTCATGGTGCAACTGCATCGTCTGTCACCGACGCATCCAGCACATTTGCGTTTAAAGGCAAGGGACGCCGAAAGTCGCTTGTTATAACGTTGACATAGCAATTTGTAAGACGCGCATGTGGGATCGCAATTCTCTCTTTTGGAAACGAGACTCGCGTCCTACGTGCATCCTTTGTGCGTACAGATACGCACAGCGTGTACGCTCACGGATACATATTTTTTATACGCATACACACAGACACACACACACACACTCAGTCAAGAACTATAAATATACATATCGTCGGCAGCGGTGCGTCAGGTGGCCCCGTTATCCACGTTTCCCACGGGCCTGCGGAGAGCCTTTATTATAT
Organism: Odontomachus brunneus; assembly: GCF_010583005.1. NCBI lineage: Eukaryota > Metazoa > Arthropoda > Insecta > Hymenoptera > Formicidae > Odontomachus > Odontomachus brunneus. Next base: position 1,783,151 of record NW_022639466.1, on the reverse strand, counting down.
CACTCGATCACAATGCACACCGAAACGTCTCGGGATCGAGTGTGGAGAAGCGGCTGCACCTGCAGCCGGCTGCAGCTTGGAGTCCGCGCCGCCGTGAAATAACACAGCTCCTCTCCTCTACCGACGCCACCGCAATGATGGGCGCGGAGCGGCGCGATTGAGGATACGTATACGCATGTGTCTCATTGCGATCGCTCGTCGCGATAGACGCGCCGGCGGAATTCAGGCCACTTTGTTTCCGAAACGAACGAGGCGGTACCCTCCGGGTCCCCGCGCGAAAGCGCGCAAAAGCGGTCGCGTGCACGCGCGGAGTCAATTACAACCGTGTAAGTATCGGGCGATTGCGGCCTCGCTCGCTTATTTGCCGGCACACGAATTATTCGCGCCGGTGCGACCGGCTCGTGTACACCGCCGGGGAGATACACGGGGAATCGCGCCGCAGCCGTCTCATTAAGCGCGCGAATATACGATGATGATTGCTCGATATTTGAAGTAGACGCCATGAGGTCGAGGCTCGAACGTGTCTGACTCCGGATATCGATCGACACTTACAAGTAACACTACTCAAGTGCCACATGTCGATCTTCTTGAAACTTTGCACACATCGAAAAATATTAGACACACTGAGAAAAAAATTTACTAAATTTCAAAAAGCGTTTGTTTGGATAGTACTGTGAAGATATTTGTTTAAATTATTTTATAAAATTAAATAAAGAAGTTTTAAATATAAATTTGTTTCTTTAATTTTATGAAATAATTACTTAATTTAAACAAATATCTTCACAGTACTATCCAAACAAACGCTTTTTGAAATTTAATAAATTTTTTTCTCAATGCATGTATTTTTTTATTTTGACTAACAAGGCATTTTAAGGTTAGAAAACGCATTCAAAAATTTAACACTCTATAGCACAATGATAACTAACGCTACTCCTGAGCGTCATTCTTTTACATATTTTCATCCGCCACCTCTAGATTGATATAACTGATGCCAAAATTGTAATCATGGGTCTAAAAAAAATTCTTCGAAACTGACTTTGAATAAAGTCTTTGAAATGTCTGCGATTTTGACCCGCCATTTTGAATCTCACAAAACTAATGTCAAAATCATAATTAGCGACTTCAGAAACATTCAGACAATAAAATTATAATAGAGTAATGTCGTAAAAAAAAGCTATAAAAGAATGACGCTTAGGAGTAGCATTAGTTATCATGGTGCTATAGAGTGTTAAATTTTCGAATGCGTTTTCTAACCTTAAAATGCCTTGTTAGCCGAAATAAAAAAATACGTGTCTACTGTTTCTCGATATGCAAAGTCTCAAGAAGATCGGCGTGTGGCATTTGGGTAGTGTTACTTGTTAGACCCGTATAGAGGGGATGCCGCACTTGAAAACTTTGCCCGACGCAATACTGACCCCTTTCTGCAAAGTTTACGTATCGGTTGCATACAGAATTACGAGTGCTTTTACACACTGAAACCACATAAAATAATGAATCGCAGCATTGCTCAATATTTGATGGAAGAATGATTAAAAATATTAAAACTGACACCTCGAACTATCAGTTGGTGTAAATATTTATACTTGATACAAAAGTTCTGCGGTTTTTACGTAGCGCACACGCGTTCCGTTAAGGAAAATTTCAAGGAACATTTCTGCATCTTTACCATCGAATTTAGCTCAAAAATATTCAAAAGTTTACAGAAATATTTCTACGTATGCATGATATGTTTCCTGCTAGTAAGAAGAAATAAAGCAATTATTCGGCTTACTTTCTTTCTTTTAAATAATATTTATTTTCAATAAAGAAGAGAAATAAGCCACGTCGCTTTTTCGCGACGGTCGCCAGACTTGATTTCGATTTGATTTAGTCTCAATCTGTACAGAAAATGCACAGAGCGTGTAACTGATGGGAAATTAGTTTTATCGCGACACCACGATAAAATTATGTTCAGCCAGAATAAGATACTGTCATTCGTGCGATAGCATTCGCCTAATATCATAAATATTGTTGTTGTTTATATTCTGCGAGTGCGTAATGAAACCTTTAGGTGATTAATTTCGTAGCTAATCTTATCTTTCTCGTTTTGACTTGTGGTCGAGGAATAGAGAAAAAAGACTATAATTTATATTTAATATTATTCTCTACATTTATTACCCTTATTTTTTAACACATAAATGTGCAATTGGTTTTGTTTTAAAGATATATCAAGAATACAGAGCCTAAAAAACACTACGTACGACTATTTTAACCATCAATAATGAATTTCTTGATAATAGTCTCAAGATATACTCATCGCAAATTTTATAAAGAAGTTCATATTCAAAATAAGATAATTTATTTCAAAATGAAGAATTTATTTTTTTTTACAAAACTTATAAAACTTTATCGAAGCAAAAGGTGATTCGACTCTATATAATAAAGTAAATCAAATTTTTTGTTTTAATTTGATAGACGTTTGATAGAAATGCTTAAACTTACTAGGATAATAATTGGAAACTGTTTTCTGGGAAACTGTGTATTCAGGAACAGAAAATAAAAATTATTTGTCCAAGGAAAGTTGTGAAAATCAGAATTCATTATTGATGGTTAAAATAGTCGTACGTAGTGTTTTTTAGGCTCTGTATTCTTGATATGTCTTTAAAACAAGACCAATTGCATATTTATGTGTTAAAAGATGAGGGTAATAAATGTAAAGGATAATATTAGATATAAATTATAGTCTTTTTTCTCTATTCCTCGATCCCACAAGTCACAACGAGAGAGATAAGATTAATCACGAAATTAATCACATAAAGGTTTCATTACGCACTCGCAGAATGTAAATAACAACGATTTATGATATTAGGCGTATGCTCGCACGAATGACAGCATCTTATCCCGGCTAAACATGATTTTATCGTGATATCGCGATGAAACTAGTTTCCTATCAGTTACATGCTTTCTGTACAAATTGAGACTAAATCAAATCGAAATCAAGACGACTGTCGCGAAAACGCGGCAATGGCTTATTTCCCCTCGCCGCACAGTATAAGAATCTACATACAGGACGTCTTAAAAATATGGGAACTCTTGAATATCTTTTTATAGTGAGGTTTTTTTCGATAAAACTTTCAAAACAAAAGTTATAGGATTTCAGAAGCTGAATCTGATGGTGACCTTAAAATTGACCTTGAAGGTTATTTTGAGGTCAGCTTAATTTTTTTTAATGGGAACCCTGACCCTTGGATCAGGATGACCATCGGGGGTCATTTCGAAGTCAAAGCATCCGCTATTGCGCGAACGCTGATTGGCATTGTGGCCATATTTTTAAGAAAAACCGTGAAGATTGAAGGTCATTTTAAGGTCAAAGGGAGCATTTTCTGAAAAAATGTTTCAGACAAAAGCTTCTCAGTTTTTGGCGTAGATTCCGAATCCGTCATGAAAATATGCATGTTCTATTTGAAAAAATAAAGTTGACCTTGAAATGGCCTTCAAGGTCAAACTTAAGGTCAATTTTAAGGTCACCATCAGATTCAGCTTTTGAAATCCTACAATTTTTGTTTTGAAAGTTTTATCAAAAAACCTCATTAAAGATATTCAAAAAGATATTCAGGGATTCCCATATTTTTAAAACACCCTGTATGTAAAGCCTGACCAAAAATCAAATTTTGCATATGTATGATCTTTACCTAATATATCGATTGCTGAGTAATCAAAACCAGTCTGCAATATCCTTTGCGATGCCTCAACTGAGAACGTGATAGATTTTGACGAGATAGTATTTTGCAATACTTTCTTCTCTTTTGTAGTAAAACCGTTCCTTTGAAATCGTTATTTTAATAGTGAGTTAGAGTTTATCGTTAAGAAATAAATGAGATTTCTTTTCACAATTTTCCGGATCTTATTATATTTCGGGCCATTTCACATGAAACTTTCGAAGATGTATTTCAATCTTTTCTCTTTATTTTATAATTTAAGAAAGTCGTGAAAATTTTCGGGTTATAGAAGAAAATCGATCGATCTTTTTTACAGTACAGAACTTTTTGTTATGTAAAGAAATGTTTACATGCACGAAAAATATAGAAGATGTTATGAAAAAGCTTTCTGTTTCTTTTGATTCATGTACATCAAATGTTTTTGCAAAATTTTAAGTGATAAATTTACAAATTCACTTAATCATGATCATACATGAGGGAACAATTCCGTTAATGTAACTGAGTTCTCTGCTACTCGCAAGAACCAGATGAAGAACTCGTTTATAGAAAGAGAAAGATTATTGAAATTGCTTTCACTTACCCTACCGAGTTTTGAATACTCGGTTTAGCCAAGATTCGAACCATTTTTGACTAATTTAGCACAGATTCAAACAATTGCGGTTGGAATCTCGGCTAAAGAAATTTAGAATGATTCGTGTCTCAGATACGTCGATTTTGTTAAAATTTTAATTAAAATTGCCGGATTTCTCAATTTAACCGAGACTCAAAATATTTTTAATTAATTTTTAATTTAGCACAGATTCAAACAATTTTGGTTGGAATCTCGGCTAAAGAAATTTAGAATGATTCGTGTCTCAGGTACACCGATTTTGTTAAAATTGTAATTAAAATCGTCGGAATTTTTGGTTTAGCCGAGACTCAAAACACTTTTGACTAATTTAGCATAGCTGAATGTTCAGACGAATGTTTGCGGTCGCAGTAACGGAGATATTATTTTCCGTCAGCGAGTTTCTCGTCCGGTCCCTGTTCAGTGCAGCCCGAACTGAAATCCTTTTTCCCGTGTAGAACTCTTGCCAGAACCTGATACACAACTAATCAACTAGTTTCTTTTAATGAAGAAGTTGTCGAATTTAATTTGATCACTCTGCGCGATAACCCGAATCTGATTCGGGTAAACGAGCCGTACCAATCCGTTTAACCCCGAGTCAGACTCGAGGTAACGTTTCCTTTCATAACTTAATAACCAGACGTCATATTAATGTGGACTGAAATGGAAATTGAAAGATGAAGAATTTAAAGATGAAGAACTGTACTTTCTATTAATTAACCATACTAATGGTAAAAATTATTTCTTGCAAAGTTGTGTTCATTATTGTAAAAAACTGATTTTTTAAAACCTATAAAAGGATGCAGAAAATAATCTCTAGTTATGCATATTTCACGCAAATAAACGCAATATTTCAGGATTTATTTCAGGTCCGCCATTTTGCATCTACCATTTTAAATTTGGTGAAACTGATTAGAAATTTGAGATCAGCAGATTCAAAAATTGTAAATAAACCTAACAATAAATATTTTCCTTCGCAAGAAAAATTGAATCATTTTGGTACTGATTGGGAAGAAAATGCAAGCCCAGAGTGGTTAAAGCACGATTTAGAATATCGGCCAAGAACAGAGTTCTATATAAATAGAAAAACGACATTGAAAATCGATAGGTGCGATATATCGAGAAGCTGCCATCTTATTCCTTTACATAAGACAAACTTGATCAATAGGATCTAGTCTTCGGTTATATAAAGAAAATATGTCACAGATAGAAATCAAGATTAGGTTAGGTTATAGCACAGAATAAAAATTTACACAAAAAATAGTTGCTTATGTTTATAATTTCAACTTACTATATCAAAACTGCAGCAAATATTCTTCTGTGACGTCAAATGCGAATATGTTCTACTGTATTATTAATCTTCACAATAGTAGGGAACAATATGGCGCTGAATCAGACGATTTGCCTGAATGTCGTTTCTCTATTTATATAAGACTCTAAGCCAAGGGTATCTCGAGATCTTCCACTGCGCGCCGCTGCGATTATCGATCTCTGCGATAAGGGAGAAGGACGCGTGCACGTGTAAATCTGGTGTGTGAAGAGGACCACGTCGCGAATGGATCGGCCCTGCGGGCCCGTTTTGCGAAGGGACGCGCGGGGAAAAGGAGACCGTCGCTACTTAAACGCGCACGTACCCGGGCGATCTATCAAGTTCTTGCGCCGCGCTCGCATTAATAATGGGATTTATCGGCCAATATCGATCGATCTTCCGCGACCGGCGAAACTTATATCGTCATGATCCGCGCGCGGAACCAGCCGCGGCGAACCGGTTGTCCCGCGCGCCGCACACCGAGAGACCGCGACGCGATTCCGCCCGAGATTTATCGCCCCGCTCGCGCGGTCGCCGCGCTCGTTTGTCACGACGAAAGCAAATTCGAATACCGCGCTCGAAATTACGCCGCGCGCGTTTATCGGCGCGCCATTATCGGTCGATTTTCTGCGACGGACGCCGGCCGTCCGTACGGCGCGATCATCCTCCACGCCGCGCGTCCATTATCGAACGTGTTTACACCATCGATCACGACCGCCGACTTTCAGGCCGTCCGTTTTGAAAGCTCGCCCATTGTGAGTGATTTCATTGGATCGACGCGCATTCGATCGAGTGCCGTGCCAGTTACCCGCGAACGGTCTCGTGTACATGTGTAATAAAAGTTTGATGCAATCACGCTGTTTGCTGAAGGCTGCTTGTTGGCCTGAAAATTACGTTGAGGCAAAAATATCAGCACCTGGACGCTGATAGGCTGATATCCGAAATCTTGGGACATTCTTATTGTTTTAGTTCGTAGATACGAATATTTTTAAGCTTTTAACATGGAGGATAGGTATATATTCAATACACATATTCCCTTTATGTATTGAAGATTTAAACGCTCGCATTTAGGTCTGGCTCTCCACTTACAACTGGAGTTTAACTTGCCAAAGGTCTATGCAGACAAACTTGCATAATCACATATTGCATATGCATAAAGAAATCGAGCGATCATGATATGTACAGCAGAAGGATTATATTAAACACCTTTTACATTAGATTAGTTAGTTTTCTTGTGCATATGAGCAATGCAACTGTGCAAGTCTGTTCGGATAGGCCTTTAACGAATTAAACACCGCGGTTAAAGTTAGTTGCGAAACTGAGCGTTGCAAGGGTTACAGAAGTCTGACAGGAGTAATAATCAGGTAAAGTTTGAGGAGTTGGGAAAAGTTGTAAATTAATAGAAGTATGAATCTCTTGTTATGCACGTCTATTAAACAATATCTTGGTTCCTGAAAAAGAATCATGCTTCAACGGTAATTATCCTGGCCTCAATAAGAGTGATTTGAAAAATCAGTATTAATATATATTTTTATTAATTAGAGTTCTAGTTACATACGGGTCACGAAGCTAATTTTGAAAAAAAAAACTATATTTCGCAAAATGAAAGTTATAAAAAATTAAATTCCACTAAAAAATTCGAGTTTGTAAAATAAATAAATAAAAGGTAGATTTGAAATTTGCGGAAAGCCTCCGCGATAACTATAATTCTAATAAATAAAAAAATATACTGATTTCAGATAACTCAGATTGAAGCCAAGATGTTTATCGTTGAAATATAATTCTTCTGCAGAACAGAATTAAAATAGGCAGCATGATTCTTCTGCAGGACAGAATTGAAATAAGCACAGTAATGTTAATATTTATCATAAAATCGAATTTTTTATATCAAGATATTGTTGAGAAAGAGAGAGAGAGAGAGAGAGAGAGAGAGAGAGAGAGAGAGAGAACACAAAATTTATACTCTTATCTACTTACAACTTTTCGCATCTCCCCAAATTTTATCTCATTTTTACTTCTGTCAGAGTAATCCCTTAAGGAGTAAAACAATAAAAATATCCAGAGTTAGGAATCGGTGTTATTAATGAAGCATTGATATCGGTGTTATTAATCAAGCATTGATACTTTTTTATCTTCTTCACGTTCTCAGCGAAAGTTCTCTCGCCGATAAGAAAGGCACGAATATCGTTAATGCGGATGTGTCAAGGCGTCGATTTCCTTAAGCGAGACGAGATGCCGCGCTCTGTTAAGAGGCGCAAGTTCGCCCGACAGAGAAATAATTTCTGCGACATCGTGTCCGCCTCCTTGCGCCGCCGATGCATCGATGCGTTGTGAAATTATTGCGTACGGACGCTCACCAGACAGCCAACAAGCCGTCCAGATAAACAGGTGTATAACTAGAAATTTATCTTAGTGGTCCTGAACAGGTTGATCCCGATCAGTTATCTTATTTGTAGCGAGTGATGTTATTGGACCCTGATAAGTCATGTGCCCTGATAAGTCACGCCGCGTGGCAGTCAGAGTGTTATTGTTAATAAGGATTATTAATAATTAGGAACTTATTAGAACCCGACGATATCATCTTATATAAAATAGATAACTGATTTTCCATATAGACTTTTATGATTATTATAACGTGAGATAATCACTGATGGAAATTCTACAATTTTCTTGATTATATTTACGAGACAAATGTATTAAATTAATCATTAAATTTGCATCACATAATAATAAAAAAATTCTTGGTGTATTGAGATGCAACAACGACTTTACTAAAAGTTACGTTCAGATTTTCACATTGCATTTTAAGTGACATATTTTTCAGGACAAATTTTTTATAACTTCTTCCATATTTTTTCCTTGTTTCTATTTCGTCATTTTATGTGATAAATATGAGTGCTATATGTATCATTCATAAGGAATATGTGACCTTTATAAATCGACTAATAAAAAGTTGTTGCTAAATTTATGCACTATTGTCTACCTGAATGAGATAAATCTGATCAGGACGATGGAATAAATTTCTAGTCGGGTGCATGTGTGGCAACAACTTTACTAGTTGCTGAATTTGTAAAAGTTGTATCTTTTATGAATGGTTCATACACTGAGAGAAAAATTATATTAAAATTAACAAATATTTCTTTGATAGGTGCCATTAACATATTTACTTAAATCTACATTCTCTTTATTTAAATAAAATATTATTTACCTGATTTAAATAAACAATATTTGGTTTAAATAAAGAGAATGTAGATTTAAGTAAATATGTTAATGGCACTTATCAAGGAAATATTTGTTGATTTTAATATAATTTTTCTCTCAGTGTACAACACACATATTTATCTCACACACAATGACGAAGCTGACATACGAAAAATTATATAAATTTGCTCAAAACAATACAATGTCATACAAAATGTAATACGAAAGTCTGAGTGCAACTTTCAGTACGTACATTGCTGCATCAGCGTAACAAGAAATTTGCATTATTGTGTGATGTAAATTGAATTTGATTAATTCGATACACAGTATATTTGTTCTATAAATGTAATTTAAAAAATTATAGAAAAAATTTTCATGATCGATTGTCTCACGTGTCGTGATAGTCACCAAACGAATGGACAGATGTACGTAAATTTGCCAGCAACTTTACTAGTCGATTTGCTTTATAAATGGTTCATACATTTGTCTCGTGAATGATGAAATAGAAATACGAAAGAAATACGAAAAGGATGATCTAAAAATCTACTCAAAACAATATGTCATGCGAGACATAATGTGAAGACCTGAGTGTAATTTCCAGTAAACTTGTTTCTTCATTAAATGACAAGAAATTTACATTATTATATAATGTAAATTTAATGGTAAACTCAATACACACACAGCATATTTGCTGCATCAGTATAATAGAAAAGAAACCAAAGTTCCTCGTCATCAATTATGATGTCACAGTATGATAATCACGAAAGTCTATCAGTCGGCTCTGACGACGCGCATTTCTGACGACATGCGGCAACCACTTGCGCAACCTGTAGGCAGCGGGCAATCAGCTCGAGATACACTTCTTTCATCTCGATCACATTTTCATTTATCGCCTACGACACGCGATGCAACGAGGCATTATAAGCGGCTTCGACAGCGCGCCGATGTACTCACGATAACTTTTTCGCGTTTCGCCATCGGGACGAGCGCACATTACGCGACGAATGACGCGTTCCGCTACAAGGAACAAACATCGACGGGAGACCGAAACACCGATGATTTCACTGATACTTGCTCTTGCGTAACATCTTGCCCGCCGCGGCACTGTAAACTCGAGCAACGTCCCCGCGTACGTTACAAATTGAATTATTCCGAAACTCCCAAATCGCGCGCTGATCTCTCGCCGTGGTCGCGACGTTTTATATATAAATAATGTAATTTATGTATGAATATTATGTACTACGTGCGTACATATTATACGCTACAAACATAATAAATTGCTTCAAGTTTTACGTGGTTGTATTCATTTCAGCTTCCCACTCTCTTAAAGTGAATAAATAAAAGTGATTCTGATTGAAACCGCAAAAGGAGCATTTCATCAGTGAACATTCATTGATTTGCAGTGGAAACACTCCCGCTTTACTGTTCCGTCTTATATTTCATTGATTTTGTCTCAGTGGAAGTAAGACTTTATTGCAAAACTTTTGGCACACGAATTTATTATACAATGACAATGTCTGCAAACTGCGTCAATAATACAAGCAATCACTGATGTTTTCAGCGAGATTTTACTGATTGCAGTGCTATATTTATTTATAACTGAACCATCAGTTATAGATATAACAATTCATCGAAGAATATACTAATTGTACTTTAGAGAGCAGGTCTAAATTTTAAGCGATACTTAACATTTTTTAGGATTCGGAGAGTTCCATTTACTGACTGCAGTATATATTGACTATAATAAGATTATCTAAACTATCTACTTTTCTAGTACTCATTAGTGTACATTGAGAGAAAAATATTTGGAAATTAAAAAATATTTATTTAGTGGTTACTGTCAACGCGGTATTTACTTAAATTCTTTAAATAAAAAAGTATATTAAGATATTACATAAAAAATCTAAATTTAATATTTAAGTGAAACAAATAATTGCTTTTTTGAAAAGCTAAGGTTTCCAAGAAAAGATATATCCATTTATTTCAAAAATATTTTATATTAATAACACAAATAAATATATTATTAGTAAACACCGAATAAGTATTTTTCATCTCTTATATGTTCCTCCTATTTCTAGGATTATTAGGATTGATCAAGTTTAAACATAAGTCGTAATGCAGTTAAGAAGGTGGAAAAACAATCCGACAAATTCCACCGAAAAACATGCTGGCTTGAATGACTTACTAATCACCAATTATCGGCGACATACCGATGAGAAAATACATCCGCATGTTTCTGCCGATAAAATGCGCCTCAGATTGAAGCGAGTTTAACACCCGTATCGATCTTTATGGAAGCTATTGGCTACGCTAATCTCAACGGCTCGGAAATTTCGCGTACACATTTGCATATCGGCGACGTTGACATAATAGAAGAAATTAAAGATCGTTGCTTTTCGCCGCCTCTTTGCCTACCCCGTCTCTCTCTCTCTCTCTCTCTCTCTCTCTCTCTCGCTCTCTCGCTCTTCCTCTCTCTCTCTCTCTCTCTCTCTCTCGCTCTCTCTCTCTCTCTCTCTCTCTCTCGCTCTCTCTCTCTCTCTCTCTCTCTCTCGCTCTCTCTCTCTCTCTCTCTCTCTCTCGCTCTCTCTCTCTCTCTCTCTCTCTCTCGCTCTCTCTCTCTCTCTCTCTCTCTCTCGCTCTCTCTCTCTCTCTCTCTCTCTCTCGCTCTCTCTCTCTCTCTCTCTCTCTCTCGCTCTCTCTCTCTCTCTCTCTCTCTCTCGCTCTCTCTCTCTCTCTCTCTCTCTCTCGCTCTCTCTCTCTCTCTCTCTCTCTCTCGCTCTCTCTCTCTCTCTCTCTCTCTCTCGCTCTCTCTCTCTCTCTCTCTCTCTCTCGCTCTCTCTCTCTCTCTCTCTCTCTCTCGCTCTCTCTCTCTCTCTCTCTCTCTCTCGCTCTCTCTCTCTCTCTCTCTCTCTCTCGCTCTCTCTCTCTCTCTCTCTCTCTCTCGCTCTCTCTCTCTCTCTCTCTCTCTCTCGCTCTCTCTCTCTCTCTCTCTCTCTCTCGCTCTCTCTCTCTCTCTCTCTCTCTCTCGCTCTCTCTCTCTCTCTCTCTCTCTCTCGCTCTCTCTCTCTCTCTCTCTCTCTCTCGCTCTCTCTCTCTCTCTCTCTCTCTCTCGCTCTCTCTCTCTCTCTCTCTCTCTCTCGCTCTCTCTCTCTCTCTCTCTCTCTCTCGCTCTCTCTCTCTCTCTCTCTCTCTCTCGCTCTCTCTCTCTCTCTCTCTCTCTCTCGCTCTCTCTCTCTCTCTCTCTCTCTCTCGCTCTCTCTCTCTCTCTCTCTCTCTCTCGCTCTCTCTCTCTCTCTCTCTCTCTCTCGCTCTCTCTCTCTCTCTCTCTCTCTCTCGCTCTCTCTCTCTCTCTCTCTCTCTCTCGCTCTCTCTCTCTCTCTCTCTCTCTCTCGCTCTCTCTCTCTCTCTCTCTCTCTCTCGCTCTCTCTCTCTCTCTCTCTCTCTCTCGCTCTCTCTCTCTCTCTCTCTCTCTCTCGCTCTCTCTCTCTCTCTCTCTCTCTCTCGCTCTCTCTCTCTCTCTCTCTCTCTCTCGCTCTCTCTCTCTCTCTCTCTCTCTCTCGCTCTCTCTCTCTCTCTCTCTCTCTCTCGCTCTCTCTCTCTCTCTCTCTCTCTCTCGCTCTCTCTCTCTCTCTCTCTCTCTCTCGCTCTCTCTCTCTCTCTCTCTCTCTCTCGCTCTCTCTCTCTCTCTCTCTCTCTCTCGCTCTCTCTCTCTCTCTCTCTCTCTCTCGCTCTCTCTCTCTCTCTCTCTCTCTCTCGCTCTCTCTCTCTCTCTCTCTCTCTCTCGCTCTCTCTCTCTCTCTCTCTCTCTCTCGCTCTCTCTCTCTCTCTCTCTCTCTCTCGCTCTCTCTCTCTCTCTCTCTCTCTCTCGCTCTCTCTCTCTCTCTCTCTCTCTCTCGCTCTCTCTCTCTCTCTCTCTCTCTCTCGCTCTCTCTCTCTCTCTCTCTCTCTCTCGCTCTCTCTCTCTCTCTCTCTCTCTCTCGCTCTCTCTCTCTCTCTCTCTCTCTCTCGCTCTCTCTCTCTCTCTCTCTCTCTCTCGCTCTCTCTCTCTCTCTCTCTCTCTCTCGCTCTCTCTCTCTCTCTCTCTCTCTCTCGCTCTCTCTCTCTCTCTCTCTCTCTCTCTCTCTCTCTCTCTCTTTTCCCGGCTGCGTTAAACGATCGGGCGAATTCGACGCGCAAAACCGGAATTTTCGCTTTCGACCGACTTTCGATACAGCGACCCACTGTTGCGACGTAAGTACCGTTCGTTTCACTCGCGGGGAGCATGCAAATTATATAACCACGAAGAAGCCGCCGCTTGTCAGCGTACGGGCCGGCCATCGATACCTCTTTCATCGTCGACAGGTTTTCATTCAGCCGCCGCGCGACACACGCGATTGCACGAGACGAAGTGAAACCGCCGCCGTGTCGTTGGTTCGTCATACGTCGGTTCTTATGCAGCCGCGCGCGCGGCCTTCGCCGTTGCGGCCGATGGGAATTTTTCGCGGCCCTTCTCCGGCTCCCACCGGCTACCACACCGGAACTGGGTCAGCTTGTGACCGCGCGAAATTTAAATAATAACCGACCGCCTCTGTCATTTTCGGGGCAATTTTGCATTATGTAAACTAAGAGTGCGGCGCGCGCGTATACGCGCGTATATCTCCGCAAGAGCGAGGAGGCGGCCCGTCGATGACGTTGCGCGACGCTCAAAGTACGATTTACATGGCACAAAGCGCGGCAATTTGGCCGCGGACCGGTAACGACAGCTGCCGCCGTTTGCCCGTCACTCTGTCGTCTACGTCCCGCAGCTTCTGCGACGCGTACCTTCCTTCGTCGAGGATACGACTAATTTCTCGGCCTTCGTAACTGTCAGGATCGTGATTACAGTTGGTGAACAGGGGAGACCGAGGCTAGATGCTCTATATTTTAGAATTTCGAAGTTACAACTTTTCGGGCAGCTAATTGTTGTGACTGATTGTATAAATATGATAGAGGCAACCTTCTTCTATGTATTAATGCCCGCTACGACTCTGTTAATCCTACATTTTGTTTTGTAAAGTATGAATATGTAGCAATATAGTCATCTTGCCCTGATACCGAGTTCAGTTGCTCAGTAGCGCAGGATAAGAAGGGCACGTATAAAATATGTGTATCCTGATTATCTAGAATCTCCGCAAGAGGTCTCCCTCCTGCCGGTTTTTAAATATAGACCAACTTACCTCGTCCATCCTTATGTTCTACTTCAACCTGTATTTTATGAATGAAAATTGCATTTATTAGCAGAAACAGTATATCATATACTTGCAAGAAATTTCATTCTAGCTAGCAACGCATCGTTTAAATATATTAGATTTCTACCTAGAATATATTTTTTCAGAACATAGCAAAAGAATTGTTTAAAAAAATATTTTGAGATTTGTCATTTACACTGTTTTTTTTTTTACAACAAACACAAATTAAAAGCATAGTCGACATGACTCTTGGGCCAACTTGACTCGGTCCTATTGAAGAAACTCAAGCGTTCATTAGCGTTCGTTCAGAGCGAACATTAGATTGCTGAAACGGGAAATCCTTCCACCATTCATTAATTTCAATACAGCCTGTAATCATTTTCGTTTTGCGGCCCCGCGCGTTTGTACTTTCCTTCTTCTCCGCCTCGGAGGAGGCATTCTTTTAAAATTCTTGCCCGAGACGCAACACATCGCGGCGCTGTTCCCATTAATAAGACTTCTTGCCCCACAATTTGCACAGACTTTCCCGATTTGCTCGCTAAACGTGCGAACTCTTTGCGCGTAAATGAAGTTAACGAACGGTTGGCGAAAAAAGAAAACACAGAAGGAGAGAAAGAGTGTGTGGAGAAGGGGGGG
>NW_022639466.1:1760025-1768248 GCF_010583005.1 Odontomachus brunneus | reverse complement strand
GGGGGGGGGGGGACGAATCTCCTCCGCTCTCCTCTAATACCATTATTCCCGTTCTCTCCGTGTAGGCCCGACTTTCGCCGTTCCCACACTTGGCGTTTCGTGGTCATTCTTCTTCTTCGTTTCTTCCGTCGGTCGTCTTCGCGTTTGCAACCCTGCAATCTATCGCGGGCCCCACGCCACGCTAATTCTAGGCCTCCAAAATGCATCTTGGTGGAATCGTACGGGGCCAAACGGTCGGGTTTAGGGATGTAACCGTGAGGCCGAGCGGCAGTTGTCTGCATAGCAAACAATTAAAATGCACAGGCCTACTCTATTCTCTCTCTCTCTCTCTCTCTCTCTCTCTCTCTCTCTCTCTCTCTCTTTCACTTTTTCTGTCTACCACCGTTGAAGATGAAGTTGCCGTTGAAACACGAGCGGCGGCGGTGGCACGAGCAACAAGAACGCAAGTGGTAATGACTGTACTTTGCCGTAGAGCCGAAAAAGGTGGATAAACGCAGGCCGCGGCAAGAGGGATGCCTCGTAAATTCAGCGCGGATGTTTTGCCGCTACCTCTCTAAGGATCCGTCTTTTAACGTTTACGCGAGGTTGCGTTTTTCTCGCGGTCTCCGGCGCACATCTTTCGGCACTTACGCGCCGACTTTTGCACTCGCACGATAATCGCGGATGCTCCCCGCACCCGTGGATGCTCTTCGCCGCGAATCTAATGCATAATGTTTCACGTAACATCGTTACGCGACGATCGCACAGCCCGTCTTTTGCTTTTGCGCCGTGTAACACGGAAGACACGGCAATAAGCAATATAACGTAAACGTTACATAACGTAAACGTTATATTTTGCGAGATGGAAACTACACCGCAATTGTCAAGAGCTTTAAAGAGCCATAGTTTTGAAGAAATCTATTGTCTCCTTTTCTCGTAATTTTCTGAATTCTTATAACGCAAAACAGTAAAACTGACCACAATTGTAAGAAATCATACAAATTTCGTCAATTATTTCAGCATTATGTGAATGTTCAGTTTTATATATCACTTTCCGAAGTAATTGGGGCTATATAAATTGTATAGAACAAAAGCCACTTTGAGCCGCAGGATAAGGATTCAGTAAATAATAAGAAATATATATTACTTTCTCTCCTATTTACATTGCTTCGATTCAACTGCACCAAATCTTCACCATATATTCTCCATACATTCACCATGTATTTCCATATATTCTCATGCTAAGATAAAGTAAGTATGCACATCCTTTTGTCACAAAGTTCGAAGTATTCGGCGACTTGTAAGTTTTCCTAAACTTTTCTTCTCGTCACATTTTCCAAACAGAAATGAACGTTATTCTCGTCGTTCTTATCGAGGTAATCCGTGGCCTTCGTTTAACGATTCGTGACGTCGCCACGAAGAACGCGGGTTTAAGATCACCGACGCGAATAGGACTCCTTTTTTGGAAGAAAGCGGCAAAAGCCAGAATGAGAGGTCCCATTGTGAGTAGGAGGTGATACATGGTGGACGTATCGACGAGTAACGACGGTAAATGGTCCTCGGCGAGTGGACAATCGCGGGGCCCTCTCATTTTTGGGGCCCGTTCGTGCGGAACCACTAAGTGGACTCTTGCGGCTCACCTCTGAGCAGCGCAAACCGCTATTTAAATGCGAAGAAAGCGACCACGCTGAAGAAAAGAGCGAAAGTGTGCGCGCGTCGAGGGAGGAGAGAGAGAGAAGGAGAAAGAGAGAGAGAGAAGGAGAGCACAAAATAAAACATTGCGTATCGTGTCGAAATTCTCATTCTACATTCCAATTTTGATTCTGCAAATATCGTCGAACTTGAAGGATTAATGAAGAATCCCGAGACATAGCGCAATATACTGGCTACCATTTTACACTGAATGAAAATATCCGATAAAAAATTAAACGGATATTTCCGATCAAATTCCGATTTAATTTTATCGGATACTTCCGACCATAATGACATTTCATCAGATAAATCGACCAAAAAACTATGAACCGATATTTCACATCGGACGTTTCTTGATCGAAATTACAAAATAAAAAAATTCATCGGTATTTTGATCGGAAATATCCGTTTGTTCATTTTTTATCGGATAATTTCTCTCAGTATATTTTGATGCTACAAATGATAAAAGCAATCAATGCCAGAAGAAAGTCTGTTGTTTCATTTTCTCGTTCGCTTCTTAGAATTTATCAGGTTATTCGATATTTGCTTATCGCAATACACTATCTGTAATTGAGTAAGTCACATAATTAATGTCCTGATTACCAATATTATGAATGAGGAAAGACTGTATGCAGACGGACTGTTGATCGAATATTTGTAATAATTATTGTAGATAATTCCGTTTTTTAAGCTTCGACAAAACTGTAAGTAGCCATTTGTAGCATCAGAAGGCAATAAATTCTGTAGTTTTGCACCTCCAAATTCTCCATTGGCTGTCCGATTTCGACGGAATTCACAAGATCAGTGTAGCGAGAAAATTTTTATATGGAACCTTTATGGACGACGCGCGTTATTTTCATACAGATATGTAACGTATGATGGTGAACTCCACATTCCCGATTGAATTGTTCGTTACGCGCGTGTATTATCGAACTTTTATCTGCGAACAGATACCGATGCTCGATTCGACGCGCTCCAACACAGGGAACTTGTATCAGTTGTGTTTTCGCGTTTAATTTAAAAGAAAAAGAGAAAAGGCAAAGGGAAATGAGGTACCGTTAATTTGACCGTACAAGGAAGAAGAATACGGTTATTAATTCGATTCATCCGGGTCTACGATTCAATTATTCTCGAGCTCGACCGTGAAATGGTCTTGATGGGTATAAAATTATAGATCGTTCGATCGACTATCGTGAGTCGGTCTAAATCGTCGTAGATTGTATCGTCTTATTTTTCTTATCTCTGATTACACGCATCTTCCTTCTGTAGGCTATCGTAATGAACGTTGGTCGGTGGTTATTCGTATGTAAATGAGACGCCGCAAGAAAGGGCAAGGCTAGTGCCTGAAAAAATTGTGCGAGTTTCGCTGACCGATTGATTTCATTCGTTGAACGTCGGAAATTTCGTTCGTGATTGGAATTACACGCTCGTGCGCGCGTGTCATTATATCCAAACAATATATTTATCTGTAATCTATATCATGAGTAGATAAAATAATATAAAATTATCCTCAGATTCAAAGTGACGATTACTTACGGTAGAATTACGGTAAGATGGTAATTTATTAGTAATTTTGGTAAAATTCGTTGTTTTGAATAGTTTCATGCACAAATATTAATGTTTTCCACACTATATAAGATGAAACAGCAAACTTTTTTTCTTGTATTCTCATCAAATGTACATTTGATAATCTCGGAAATGTCTTTCAGGTAAAAAAAAGGAAACTATTTATAATTTTGAAAAATATTAACATTTTCATTTCTTAAAAAACTACCAAACATTTACGATTATATACCACAAATCTAATTGCTAAAATAGCAAAGTAATAAGTGAAAATGCTATAAGCTTATAAGGTCATATGAAAAATATACATTGAGACTGTTTTCGAGATATAAAAAATATAAATTAAGATTTTAAAAAGTTTTTTAAATTTCTCTAGTTACTATGTACCTGGCTTCCTAATTACTATATGCTACATATAATATATTAATATACAGTATTAAAATGTTTTATAGAAAATATGAGTTAAATAAAGTGTTTTACTTATCTTAAAGGCTAAATGCTCCTTTTGAGTTTCATAAAAATTTTTTTATTTCTGTAATTTTTTTTTAAATTTACTAGCTTTCATTTACTAGCTTCCATTTTACTAGCTTTCTGAAATTACTGAGTAATTTATCGTAATTTACCGAGTAAAAAAGTTACCGTCAGATTGGATCATTTTCAGCTAATTGTAAGATAAAAATGTAAGAACAAATTAACGTTCAGCTTTATTAAATTGGAGCGACATTAAAAAAAAGGTAACATGATAACAAATATTGTATAAACACACAGTTTGCGCGATTTGCAGTTTCTCATGATTGGTTATTTAAATTCTGCTGCGTATACGTAATGATCGTTGGAAAGCATGCAGTTCCAAAGCACAAAGTTGCAGTGCTCATCTTAGATATCTCGGCGAGATCGATATGTAATAAAAAACCAGGCACTGACCGCCCCGAGGGACATCAAATTCGTTTCTACTTATTTTCAGGTAAAATAATATCCAGAAACACGAGCCGCGCGAACACGAGCCCGTCGTGTCGCATCTCTGTGAAAATCTAGTAGAACGTATTAGATTCCTCGCTGTCTAGCCAATGATGTGATTTCAAATAAGTCTAAAAGGTTCGCGACGGACGGCGACAACGAGACTAGTAGCAGATGGTTTGCGCGAACGGGGTATGTTCCTGATTTTATGATCCATACGAACCCAAGAGCGCTTGCGAAATCGTCAAACACACATCTTTCTTGAAATCACGGAGAATAAGCTCTAGCTGATGATCGTATCTGAATTATAGCAAAGACGAAATGGCCATCTATATGTTGAGAAAAAACTTGGAACTTTTAACATTACACACAAAAAAGCACGTTGCATTCGAACAAATGATACTTATCTTGAGTATATTTCACAAGTTTATGTATGCGCAAATTTATCATAAATTTTCATCAAATTTACTCAAAATATATTCTGACTCCTACTAAGTTTAGAATTTCAATCGAGAATATTAAATTAAAACAAAAATTCGGTTTGCTTACTGTCTAGAAACAACTTTTTCCTCAATAAAATCTTATTCTTGCAAAGAGAGTAAATTTTTCGTTTAAGTACGTTTTAATACGTGACAAAAATGAACTTCTCTAAAAAATTTATGTGTGTGTGTCTGTCATAAATATATTTTAAAATACTATTATCAAAAAAATATTCTTTGTTGGAGATAACTATTTTACTTAAAAGAAGGAAAGTAAGCTGAATATGTGTGTGTGTGTGTGTGTGTATGATCGCTTTTCTTAATAACAAAATAATGTTCTTCTGTGTGCATATTGCATAATTTAATTAACTTAATTACGTCGCGTAATTCTGTGCTGTATACGAATATATTCATATGTATATTTTTATATCATTATATGTTTATTATTATTATATTTATATATTGTATTATCATATTTTTATATTAATATATTTTTTATCGTATATACTGAGGAAAAAATATTTAAAAATTCGTTAAGAATATTCACTTGGTAGGTAAAAATATTTACTATATATAACAGCATATTTTAGTTATAAATTCTAATTTTTTTACTTAAATAAAATAAATGATTGCTTTCATCAAAAACTAAGATTTTCTTAAGATTTTAAGAAAGAATATATTTTCTTATTTGAAAAATACTTTATATTTTAGTATAAGTAAATATGCTGTTAATGTGCTAAATATATAAATATATACTATCTCTTAGATATTTTTTTCAGTGTACACGTACAGTGTATATTTATTTGAAAATTATCGATATATATCTCACTTTCCTCGTTCATTTTACTATATGCATCACCGATCGTATTTCAATTCCGTCAATAACAACGAGTTCTCCTAAATTCTCACGTGAATCTGCCAGGACACATGGAGCAACAAGTTCCACTGAAAATAAATCGGTCGATTGGACGCCATCGATTGAGAGTGACGGTAACCTCGGTGCTGTTACAAGAATAGCGCAGGTGCTGTACAAAACGCAAGCACTTAGCTTGAATTATTCGTAGAAATTTCGAGCAACAGTCGGTGAATAGCACCCACATGCCCCTCTTTCTTTCTCTCCTCTCTTTCTCTTTCTCTCCTGCATCGTCGTCGTCGTCGTCGTCGTCGTCGTCGTCTTTGTGATTGATAGTGACCCTTTTCGTTCCGCCTTCTTTCAAATTTTCCCGTCTTTCTTGGCGTTGCTCTCTGGCCGCGCTGTTTGTCAGTAATCAACGGCAATCCGACCGCTCCATTGCGAATCGCACAAAGACACTGCTGGACCATTGTCCTTTGAAATGGATACGAGAAGAAGGGAATCCTTCCCCTCGTCGAGATTAGGAGAGCTTGTCGTCCTGACAGATGGAGTTCTCGGGAAACGCCGCCATTACGACGATGGACGATGATTAAAATTATCGCGTCCCGCGGCCCGAAGTCTCATACAGAGGAGAAATAATATCTTTCCTTTACGTAGATGTATCCGCGTCGCGAATACAATAGGGCTTCTACGGTGTAACTCGCTCTTTCTTTTTTACGTCGACTTGAGTCGAGGTAGTATTGTGCCTACATTGGACGCGGTTCATTCTTTTTTTTTAATCCTTACAGCCGCGTAGAATCGAAGCACTTTAAAAACGCGCGTGGAGAATGCAACAGAAAACTGGAAACTGCATATACTGAAACAGAACTGCATATACTGATATTAGTTGATTGATGGATGGCATATTAAAGGCTATTTTATATTTGTATTGGATCCGTGTAGAAATATAATAATTCTTGTGAAATTTTTAACATAACCTTGTATTAATTTGACAATATTGTCGTCAGTTTATTTTAACAATTCTGCGATCTACTAACATGATCATAGTGATATCAAACATTAATATTATGTGTAAAGCTTCGAGTCATATAATGGTGTATACGTCGCTTTTCCGCGACGGTGAAAACATATAATAATGTTTTCCCAACACTCAAAATTTTCCAAAATACTTCTAACGCTATCGTCTCAGGTACACAAGTCGAGTTCCCGTCCAGGGAATAGAGGCAAGGTAGGTATACCAAGCCATTTTTAGGAGCGGAGACACTTTGTATTTACGTAGCGTCTCAGTCGGACCGAGTGTTCCTCTCCCTGGACACCGGTCAGCTTGAGAAAACATTATCTTATTCCGCGGCCGGAGATTTCACTCGCGGTCACACGTGGATAAACATACGGAGCGTCTAACGAAGGGGACACACGAAGAGTCCGGGAACGCGGGGTCTTTCGAAGTGAGTCACAGTCGCGCCGCGAAGACTGTTTCTCGTAATTCGTATTGTACCGGTGCGATTCACGTACCTGTCGACGCGCAACGAGAACGTAAAAAAGAAAAAAAAAAGGAATAATGAGGGAGAAAATGAATAAAAAGTGATCACGCGAGAATGATTAAAGGCGCGACGACGCAATGGTAGGACGATATTAACGCGCTTAAAACCGCTTTATCGTTCATGCTGATCGCGATTCGATGACGATGGGGCATGAATATGTAAGACACAGGGTCATCGGCGTCCGAGAGACTTCAGCAGACCTCCCTCTCACGACTCCTCCTCCTCTTCTCTGTCACGACGGACGATAGTCGTAAACGCCGAAATAATTATTCATGTCACGCGTACGCATATCTTTTCCAGCGAAATTATTCTCAGAAATTCAAGGAAGTAGACTCTGTGCACTGAATTGAGTCACACGCGAGTATATAAAAAAAAACATATCTACTATAAATAATCTAACATACAAAATAAATTCGCAAAAGAACATGATTTCAACCTAAAAACCAAGTCTAGAATTTTTTTACAATGTGAGAACCTCAAACATCAAACTAGTATATATTTGTTACTAACTAATGATTCGTGATCCTAACTGATAGGTGATTTATTGCCTTCAGTTTTCTGGAGTTCGAAAAAATATTTTCTCTTCTCGTTAAAGAAGAATGAATGAAATCTAATGAAATACCAGCAAATTAAAATGCGTGTTGCTCAGAGAAAAACAAAATAGATGATCAATGAATACATACTAATTTTCTGCGAAAATACTCCCATTTTACTGCTTCGTCTTATTTCTCAGTGATTTTGACTACTGGACATAAGATTTCACTGTAAAATCTGATAAACAAATACGTTATACCAAATCCAAGTTTCTGAATTTGTGACGACGGAATGAACGGCTCTCATGTAGTTTTGCGTGCAGTGACTCTGATCTGTGTTCGCAAAACGCATTAATACTAGGAACAATCGCTGCTATTAACTAATCCAATCAGTGAGATTTTACTGTGATTGCAGTGCTAACTGAACCACTAGTTATGACTATAACTTCTAACTGAACCACTAGTTATGACTATGACATTTCAGTGAAGAATGCACTGATTGTACTTTAGAAAATATAAGATCGTGCATAAGCTCTCGCAGTTTCTCTATTTTTCTCTATTTGTGACTGAATATCAAAAAGGGTCTTTAATATATTTTTCTAAAAAAAAAAAAAAAAAAAAAAAAA
>NW_022639466.1:1736301-1759778 GCF_010583005.1 Odontomachus brunneus | reverse complement strand
AAAAAAAAAAAAAAAAAAAAAGAAATAGCGACTCGCACAAAATACGGCACGCAAATGCAGAGTCAACGCGATTATTTCCAACGCATTCGAGCGTGTCGATATTCACACACTCGACGGCCACTGGAGATCGAGGAAGTGCTCGTGGAGGTATTTCATGCAGCTCGTCGAGCGGGACGCGAAAAACGAGAATGCGAACGTCGCGTCGTCGCGACCTGCCGTCAGTACTCTCGGATAGGATCTCTCGCGATCGAAACGACCTTGAGAAGGCAGGCGGGAGAGAACGCGGTGGAGGTAGACCTGGAAAAGTGGCTTCATCTGTCGCGACACGCCACTATGTCAGTCTAACCCTCGCAGCAATGAGGCTGCTGTACGAAGGCTTTCCAGCATTCCTCCTCCTTCACGATCCCGATAGCTGGGAACGGCTTGAGAGATTCAAATGCGGCTACGCCGGTCGAAACGATCGTATCAGAAGAGTCTGTCAGTTGTTCAGGCGCGCCTTTGACGGCATCACGGCCCGTCGTCGCTTAATTAAAGTTTAGCGTATCTCCGCCTATCACCCTCTCGATTTTTTTCCCTCCACGGTTGTCGGAACAGGCTCGCTCGCGGTGGATCGGACAACTAATCATTATTAGTTGATTACGCGGACGATTAATGAGTTACGCAATACATTCGGGTTTTGGACGATTACAGTATCGTATCGCGGCCGGCCGCAAATACATTACCGACGAAATATAGATTGCTCCGTCTGTATTACGTGCGACGATATGCGGTCGTACCGCCGATTTTTTTCGGCCGCAGCGGCGTTCGATCGGTTACAGCGCGTCACCGGTGTGTGGCTCGAATATAATTTCGCTGAAATCGCGCGTGCACAGTTTTTACGATCAGGAGTGAGAGCGCAAGCCGATGACGCGTCGAGTAACCGGCGAGCATGAGTCGTTCGATTGAAGAATGCAGAAGAAGATGCATCGGTGTGTGCAGTAGCGTGCGATGTGTCCATAAAGTGATATACACAGAAAAATATCATTCTACTCTACTAAGAAGAGTAATTACTTAGTCTACTTTTCTTCCTTCAAATAATAATCATCTTCAACAGAGAATATTTTCTTGATAATAGTTTTAAAATATACATAGAGAAAATATAGATTAGTTTTTTTCTTCTCAACTTTACTACACAAAGAAGATATTGTAGTAAAATTACAACGCAATTTTAGTAGTCTGGAAATAGACTGGCACTATTACGAAAATTATAATAAAACATAGTAAAAATGGCCGTAAACATGATAACTTTTATTACATTTATAGTCATTTTTACTGTGTCTTATTATAATTTTCGTAATAGTGCCAGTCTATTCCTAGACTACTAAAGTTGCCCTGTAATTTTTATTATAATATTCTCTTTGTGTGTATTTTTAGTAGTAGAGCAATAAACTGTGAGGCCTTTGAGACTATGAGGTCTATCTTGCTAAGGAACATGTTTCATTAAAATCATATTGAATTTTACTAGAAAAATTCCGAGTCGAACTTTTGATATTCTGAGTTGAACTTTTGATATTCTATAATACAACCTATTTTAATGAAAAAGAAAGTGAAAAGGAAAATTTCTGACATTATCAGAATCTAAATAGAAGTAAATTGTATCATTAGAATTAAACCTACTTTGCTAATTTAGTTCCTACTGTATTGTAAAGTTTAAGCTTTAACATAGAGTTAAGATTTTAACTCGGGAGAGAGAGAGGGAGGGAGGGAGAGAGAGAGAGAGTGTGAAACAATGAAATAAAAAGAAAACGCATTGATCATATGATCGCGTCTCCTTCTTTGTTCTCTCCACCAGTTAGACAATTAAATAAGGAAAGC
Organism: Odontomachus brunneus; assembly: GCF_010583005.1. Classification (NCBI taxonomy): domain Eukaryota; kingdom Metazoa; phylum Arthropoda; class Insecta; order Hymenoptera; family Formicidae; genus Odontomachus; species Odontomachus brunneus. The sequence continues at coordinate 1,757,924 of NW_022639466.1, read as the reverse complement.
ATCTTATTGCTCCCTCTTATACTAATGCTGACTTTATCCCTCTTACAACAATGCGTAGTCTACTCTATATGTCTATGGATGCGCCAAAACGGAGTGAAGTATTTTTGGGTCTAGACGGAAGGACGATTCGGCGTGTGGGATGTGTTTCTTTTTGGTCGGCGACATTAGATGCCGTCTAGGGGAGGCCTTGTCGCCGGCGTCGACGACAACGACGACGGCAGTAAAAGAAAGTCGGGACCGCCGCGAGCGCGAAGGAACACGAACGAAAAAAAATGATTAAACAACGAAAGAGAAGTGAAGAACCAGGACGACATCGCGGATGTTGAATTACTCGACGAGCATGCAGCGGACTGTTCTCTCTCTTTCTCTTTCTCTCTTTCTATTTTTCTCTCTTGAAAATTGCCATTACAATCTCCCCCGTTGCAATCCCAAACCGTCGCGTCACCCATCACTTCGTCATTTTTACGATAAAATTGCATTGTTGTTTTAATTTAATTGCCGCGCCACGTGAAAGCAACCTCTCGTTGTTTTTCTTTTTCAATTTTTAATTTATCGACGTTTCAGTCAGTCGATTATTTTTGGACGGTATTTTTTTTTCTTTTAATTATATCGTGCTGTATTGATGATCTCTCTCTGTAAGTATACAAAATTCCGGGCGCGCGTTGCAATCATGCGATATTCAACAGCGCAGAATTATTAAACAAACATGGCCGCTGTTTATATTGAAAACATTGCAATGTACACGCTGATAATGGCAATTGCATACAGAAAAATACTGCATTCAAATAAATGTTACTACATATTTTCTAAGTTTACGCATTTACAAATCTATTGCACGTTTACTATAAACATCAAATTTATTCAAAATACGTTCTGAATTCAATAAGTTTAGCATTTTAATCAAGAATACTGAAAAGAAAATTTGGCTTGCTTTCTACGTAGAAACGAACTAACTGCTTCTCCGATAAATTTTATAATATTCTTGTGAGGAAAATAAATTCTTTTGTGTTAATGATGATGTATTTTTCTAAAACTAATGATTTTCAGACTGCTAGCAGAAATATGTTTTGCTGGTCTAAGTAGAATTCTAAGTCACATTGAAAATTTATCGCCGTTTTTGTATCTGCTAAAAAATTGTCTGGTATACGTAGAATTTAGCAGCAGCAGCAGCGTTCTAGTAATATCAGCAAGCGAATTTAAGTGGGTGTGAGTATTATACATTCGTCTGTCTCTTGTCGTTGTTTCTTGTCTATCGCAGTCACTTTTATAAAAAGTGTGACTAGCCTTGATCTGGATGGACGCCACAGAGAGACTTTCTCGCTAAATTTCACAAATAGTTCAGATAGAAATCCTGTCTCTCTGTCGCCTACACTGATTAAATACATATGCAATATCGTAGTGTCTGCCAGTTATTTACTTAGCTAATTTTCCGTATCTAGATCATCTTCGCTATGGCTGCAAGATCGTTTTCTTCACAACGGAGGAAACACTGTTTGTTTAATTATTACTTAAAAGAGGGAAAGTAATTCAAGCAATCGCTTTTTTTAGCAGAAGAATGATATGTTTCTTCGTGCGATCAATATTGCCCTCAATGCGGTAGTCGTTATTCGCTTGCGCGACTCTCACTCAAAAGATTCTTATTTAACAGTTCCTGTGGATGAGTTTGAGAAACACACGAGAAGTTGACGGACACGAAAAAGTCGTGGAAAATCGCGCGAAATGTCGACGTGCGGCTCGATGCTTTGGACGACAGCGCGCGGTACTCCGCGAATAAACGTTACGAACGAACATTCGCGTTCGCATGATTTCAGTAATATCCGTATTTGCTTCCAATTATCGAGATACTTGACGCGATACGGCGCGCGCGGTGTCGATCACGACGAGACGTAACACGCGCGCGACGCGCCTCGAGAGATCGAACGAGAGACTGATTTTCCCGAACGGGCGACGCGCGATTTCACGGGCGTTAACTCGAATCGGGCCGAACCGTCGATAGGCGCTCGATCGCGACAAGATAAATGACCGCGTGCCCGGCCGACCAGCAAACCGGCACTATTCTCCCAATTATGTGGGGTCTCCATCGACCCCGGGTCCACCTGTCGCCGGGAACAACATGATTGATGGACCACACGCGCGCGCGTGGTGCGTGCGTGCGTGCGTGCGTGCGTGCGTGCGTGCGTGCGTGCGTGCCTTGACGCAATCTCCTCTCAATTTTAAGTTGTCGCCGTCCTTTGCGCGCGCGGCAACTTAAAATTTCGTATTAATTGGCAAACCCTTTCCGTCGCAAGATACGCAAACAGACTCCGATGGAATTTAGTGAGATGAGAGAAGGGCCTGTAAAAGAGCCATTACCTGTCGCAAAATTCCATTTATTTACTGATTCGTCGCGTATGACAGGCCGGAAGAAACAGGTCACCTGCGTTTGGCACTGTACTTCTTTAAACACACTATCACTTACACCACAAAATATACTCTAAAATGTCAGCTATATCAAAGTGTATACAGCAAACTATATGGAACTACCTTCCTGATACCAGAACGTAGATGTCAAGTGGACGAAAATTCGCACGAACTTATGGATCAACCCAACGATTTTTATCTCGTTCTTCCTCTGTCCTTCTCTCTGTTTTTATTTTGCGCCATTCTACAATTGCATAAGTCGTGGTCGTGAACGTAAATGCCAACCGAGTGTTTTATTCACTGATTACTTTATTCTGACTTGTTGTCGTAATCATTTACAACCACTTACGAGCACGCGATTGTGGAATGGCTTTTAAGAGCGTCCATCCCCGAGAAGGGGCTCGAGTCGAGGGCTGTGTCGTTTGGTTTTTGTGGCTCGTCCGTCGCGCTGCTAATTTTTCACGTAAACTCGCCGATCGTGTAGACCAATTCGCTCGCGCCTTCGCGCTCTTTGCCCACACGGGAACATGCGTGACGTGCATACGTAATAGGACGTAAACCGTGCGAACTGTGGTGGCTCGGTACACGTCAGGCCGCGGGAAATTTCATCTGGCGAGCCTTATAATTTGACGAGTGCCGTACGTTCGAGAGAATTGGTTTCTATCTGCAACAGCCGCCCGGTCGTTCTTTCTTATCGAATTCTTAGCGAATGCATGTTCCACTTTATACTTGGCTTAACACACGATGTAGTTTGCAATACTAATCGAATTTCCATATCGCTCGCGTAATGTAATTTCCAGCGAGTAGAATACTACGAGACGTTCCACGCGAAATCACAACGAAAAGATCACGACTCGCGCTCAGTTATCTCACCATAATATCAATTGGGAATTCCATGCTTGTTCTAAGCATGGGTTTTCTATCTAGAAACGAAATAGAAAAACTCGCGCCTTTCCTTCAGTCGTTTATTCGTTGTAAAAACATTTCTGGTATCTAATTGGAATTCATTTTGAAAAAAAATGATGGTTCCGATTGGGAAATCTACGAAGGATCGGATTAGAGATGTTGTTTCAAAAATGCAATTCTAAATGGAAGATCCAAATATACAGATACCATTTTCTCTGTCTAACATTATCTCAAAGTTTCTTTTTTCTTCGATTTCTATTCTATGTTTATTGTGAACAAGATATATGAAGTGCTTGGAGTATTCGTGCAAACTTTACAAAGTATAAACAAGCATAAACACATAAAAAGCATAAATACTCAAACTCTTTCAAGTATTTTGCTCGGCCTCTATCTGAATTAATTGTAAGTGTTTTAAACAATGCAATACACATATTTTATATTTTTACTTAATATAAAACTTTTTTTAACACAAAAATGGAAAGTAGTGTACATGTATATAAGGTTATTGTCACTAACATTATAGTAGAATAACAAAAATTAGCAGAATTATATTTATTATAATTCTACTATTACCATTAAAGAGAAATTACACTATATTTTCTCTCAATGCATGTAAATTATTATTACCAACATTATAGTAGAATTTAATAAATAATAATTTCCCCAAGTATAATTTGCAGTAATTATTTCTCTATATAATTATAGTTGCAAGTACCAAATATTTTTATCTCAGAAAAATCCTTCTGCTTAAAACATACAGAATACTTTACTGAATAATGAAATTATTTAGAAAGTCAACGTATGTTTCGCTTAGTGCAAATGTAAAATGAACATCAAAAAGAATATTGGAAAAATTTTAAGTTTGCACGTTTGAAACATCACGCTTCTAGTCAGACCCCGTAATCCTTCAGAGCAATCAGACTAAATCCCAACGAATGTTGAAATAATGTTTTATCCGGGCAATAATTTCAGTTCACTGTTTCCCGCGAAACTCAATATTGTCGTCGTCGTCGCGAGCGGCGAGGTCGGGCTCGCGAGGCGCGAGCAACGCGCAGGTGAGAATAATAATCATTGGCGTCTGCTCGTTAATTGAAGCGTGCCGGCGGCGCCTATGGGCCTCCCCGCTTTAATCACCGTAATTATACATTTATAAATGCTACTTAACATTCGACGGTGACGAAGCGAGACGTAGCCGAGAGACTCACACGTAGCGTTCGCTGTACTCGAAGGCTGCGTGCAACGCGTCGCGCGTGAAACGTCGACAGGAAGACGCCGAGCGTCATCGGCAACCGCGTCGGTTCCCGTCGCGATTTCACGCGAAACAGCGTCGTCGATCGGCCGGATTGCCGTTTCGAGCGGATAATTTTCGCTCTCGCGCGTTAATTAGTAGGCGTTGGCGATTATCGACGCCGTCGCGCGCACTTATTAGCGCGCAGTCATGAAGGTGACTACGGACGGCCCGGTAAGAATGTGGTGAGCTATGGCTCTCGCGCGACTTACTAATGAAGCTATATCGGCGCGACGCGTGTTAATTAAGCGGCGGGAACACTTCTCTAGGATATCTCTCCCGAAATGGCTCGCGGAATCGTGCCTCTCCGCAGAGTGTATCCAAGCGATATGGGCCGCGTGCGCGCGCTGTCAGCGCTGTAATAAATTCTTTAACGAGAGAGAGAGAAAGAGAGAGAGAGAGAGAGAGAGTCGACGACGACGTGGTGTCGTCTAATGAGCGCGCGCTTTAGCGCGTAGGAGATTCGCGCCGGCTGTCTCTCGTTCTGGATAGTGGCGCTAATTAAAAATATAATACGCGCAATTTAGAGTCTAGCAGCGCTGCTTCTCTGCGTCGCGCCGTCGTTAAACACGCCCCGCGAATTCCGCAATGGTCCTCCGTCTAACGCGAGGGGGATGTCGTATGCAAAGAGGAGGTGTCGTAAGGGAATCGCCCGACAAAGCTGTCCGACGACGACGACGACGACGTCGATAAAACCTGACTGGAAATTTATTCCATAGTCCTGATCAGGTTGATTCCAATCAGTTATCTGGCTTATGCAAAACAGAGCTGGATATTTAAACGTAAATTAGGATACTCTGCGTCTACGTGTGTAGATAACGTGAACTGTATGGAAAAAAGGTACTATGGTTACATAACCAGAAATATTTAATTGTGAGCAGCATAATTGCATCACCATAGTTATTTTTGTGCGTTGGTAACGTGTTTGGTTGATATGATTCGGTTATTTTAGTACATCAACTGTATTAGTGCAGTTGCTCATAATCTGGTTACTGCACGGAAAAAAAGGTTTGGTTGAATTAACCAAATATCTGGTCGAATATGAACGATCCAGAAATTCCGATTGAAGTAACCCGAATTCTGTTTAAGTCAACCAAAAATCTTGTTAACTTAAACAGAATTCGGGTTACTTCAATCGGAATTTCTGGATCGTTCATATTCAACCAGATATTTGGTTAATTCAACCAAACCTTTTTTTTCCGTGTGTGACAACCAAAAATCAGTTGAGTGATCATTTACCATGGATACACTTTGGTTGGACCAACCAGATATCGTCACTGTTGAGCAACGCTTGCTCTGTGATTATATCATTATTTTTGCTCCGTATTTTACTATTCAATCTAGTTCGCACAATCAGATTTAACTATACTGTCAACTATACTGTTTTTTCGCAATATATGAAATATTGTGTCTATACTGAGAAAAAAATATTTAGTATATTTGTACCTATAATTACAAAGAGAAATAATTACTATAAATTATGGTCGAAGAAATCACTTTTAGTTAAATTCGACTAATGCTAGTAATAACAATGCATGTCACTGCTATCATTTTGGTGTTAGAACAACCAAAAAGTATGGTTGGAATAAAAAATAATTATACTTTTAGTTAGATCAACCATTTTTTTTCTTTCAGTATATGTAGACAATGAGAAATTTACACGTTCAAAGAACGTATGGCTGATTAAAAAATTAATTAAGGCAAGTTTATATCTGAATTTAATCCTTAGAATCCTAATGTAAATTCATGTACGTTGTTTCTGTTACAGTTCATAGAATTCTCCGGTTACATTCTTACTTCTGGAGAAAGAGAGAGAGAAAGAGAGAGAGAGTTAAATCTACCTATTTATCGCATAATAAAATGAAAATTCCATGTAACTTGTTATCTCTCCTAAATGTTATATTTATAATTAATATCTTAAACAAATACGGTAATTATTTTATAACTTAATTACTTTTTTGTATATTTTAATATAATTTGCAATATTCTACATAATTTGTGTTGTCTACATGAAAAACGACCGTGTACGTAGAAAACAATTTGCGTAGACGTAATCTTGAAATCTATGATATAACTTTAGTATAAAGTGATGTCATCGGGTCCTTTCTGATGAGTCATGTAACATAGCCTGACAATCAGAATCTTTTTCGTAATAAGGATCGTTAATAACTAGAATCCACACGGAGAGAACGTGGCAGCTATCATCAGGATTTCGTTCAAATTAATCAGAAATCTTGTTCTCCCAAACAGAATTTTGGTAATTACAACCAGGATTTCTGGTTCGTTCCTATTTCACTCAAAATTCGATTAATCCGACCAATCTTTTTTTTGTAAACTTTTCCGTGCGATAATATTATTTTATACAAATCAGAAAACTGACTGAAATCAACCTGTTTAAGGATACATTTCTATTCGGAAAAGAATTATGAATCGCCGCCTATATACGGCGCATCGAGAAATCGTCGCGATGCGAGACGCGATCGTCGATGGTTGATAAGCAACGCTAAATTACGACGACGTTTATCCTTGCTCTCGTCCCCCGCATGACTGGCTCATATGAGAATCGTGATTCGATCACTATTGCTCGTGATTACCTCGAAAAGTTTATTAACTCCCGACGACGGCGTCATCGCGATGTACGCAGTGTGTTAAATTAAGATAAGGTGCATGTGGCGAATGTTCCTTCGATCAGGCAACGCATTGATCCGCGAATCTTCAGAAATGAAGATACTTAAGGTAGCGCATGTATATTTCTAAAACGTTCTGTTTTACATAATCCTCGTATAAGAGGATAATGTTTTTCTTCTCTACTCGCGTTCTCACTTTCATCTTGATCGGCGCCTCGAGTGTTCAGTGTAGCATCACGTTCCCCTGCCTCCCCCCTTTCGAACGAATTCTTGCCTGAACGCGGCGTTTATTAGCGCGCAGACTCGCGCGAGTCGAGCTCGATTATTACCCGTCTCCACGGTTAATTAATCGGCTAATTAAAATCTTCGGGGCGGCAACGCGTTCTGTTGCCCTCGTAACAAATCTGCTGGAGATAAGAATAAGGCATTTCCTCGGCCGAGAGGGGGAGCGCGGTCGCGTAAAAGAGCAACGCGCGTCAACGTGATAACGCGAGTATAGCGCGTGGCGTCGCCGTTAACGTTATCGCGAAGCGTAGGCTGCATCACGGATACGAGTAACCGCTGTTTGACACGTTTCAAACAGTGTTATGTGTGTATGGTGTGCATGTGTAGACGCGTGTGCATGCGTGTCTGACTTAATTGCGTGCGTATAAATAAACTGCTTTATTTGCCATGCGAAGTTGCTCCCCGAATCCGGCGGTGGGGATAATCAAAGCTCGCCGCATTAATTGCCTCGATCGACGGATCGTTTGACGACGCGAGTAGCACGGAGGGGGACACAGTCGGAGGACGTGAGGGTGGCTGGGAGGCGCAGGGAGGATTGGGGAGAGAGGGATGACGAGAGGGCGAGGAGTCATCCCGGCGCGCCGGCATTGGCGTACACAAGCGTGCTCGATAACGATCCGATTCTCTGCGAAACTACCCCCGTTATAAAATCTCGCCCGGCGAATTATACGCGTGTGTAAACGCGCCACGTTAAATAACTAATTTCGGACATTGGCCGACGCGGCTGAGTCATTTTCCGATTGTGGATCGCGCGTGCCCCCGCGATCGGGGCCAGCTCGAGGCGAGAGCCACTGCTTTGCGCGTTTCGCCTGTTTGCTGAGCCCTTCATACCGATTCGGCTTACCGCGTTTTATTGGCACTTCAGGCTTCACTGGCAGCTCATATGCATAGATTGGCATAATGGCCTTAACACGTAGTGTTAATTAAGTTGTCACCCAGACGGACTTTCATGATCATCATCGTGTGAGACAATTGATGACGATACTTCACGATTTTTTTTTAATTACATTTATGAGTCATATATTATATATGGTATAGAATTAATTATATTAAATTTACATTATACGCAGAAGGAAGCTTTGGTTGGCTTAACGAGGTATCTGGTGAAATATGAATGAATCAGAAATTCCGGTTGAAGTTACGAGCATTGTGTTCAAACCAATGAGATTTCTGGTTAACGAGAACTTGCAACTGTTCAAATTGACCGGAAACCACTTGAACAGAATTCTGGTAATTTCAACTGGGTTCCTGGCTCGTTTATACTTTACCAGACATTTTATTGGACCGATTTTTCATTTCGTGTACGATAACAGAATTTTTTGGCGCAATAATGCAGCGAAAAATGTACGGAAAGTTACACTCAGATTTTTACATTATATTTTATATAACATATTGGTAATAGCCAGACAAATTATCATAATCATTATGACATGAGATAATCGATAATGGAAACTTTACAATTTGTTTTTAATTACATTTATAAAGCAAATATACTATGTATTGAATTAATTATTAAATTTACATCATAATAACCTAAATTTTTGTCATATTGATGTCCAGCAACAAAAAATTACGCTCAGATCTGTTTCTCTGTATATTATTTGGAAAAAGTTCGAGTTTCCTTAATACTTCCGTTCCGATTCTAGACAGAGAACATGTTTGGATTTATACATGTTTGGATTTACCCATGTTTGGATTTATACATGTTTGGGACAAACATGGGATTCCTAAATGATATCGTAGTGGGATAATCTATTTTGGGATAAAGTTGGACATTCTGATTGGAATCTGATCTGTGTACATTTGGGAAATTGCTAAGAAATTTCTACGCGAGAACAGATAACATTCTTATTTCACTAAGTTTTATTTAAAAAAATCATCACTGTGAGTGATGAATTTTTGTGCAAATTAACGATTATCGATTATCTCATGTCATAATGATTATGATAATTTGTCTGGCTATTACCAATATGTTATATAAAATATAATGTAAAAATCTGAGTGTAACTTTCCGTACATTTTTCGCTGCATTATTGCGCCAAAAAATTCTGTTATCGTACACGAAATGAAAAATCGGTCCAATAAAATGTCTGGTGAAGTATAAACGAGCCAGGAACCCAGTTGAAATTACCAGAATTCTGTGCAAATTAACAGGACTCGCGCGGCAGAGTGTAACATTCGTGTTTGACGTTCACGGAGGTGTCTATGGAGCCCAGTAGGTAGTTTTCTCCTTCGCAATCCGTTCCGTTCTCGCGCGGATTACGCGCGTAATAAATATTAATGAAATAATTCGACTCTTCCCGAGAGAGATAATGCGGCGAGCCGTTAGCGTGGCTACCGCGGATCTCTCCTTACGCGACGCGATTATCGATCATAGAAAGTGTCCGTGCGATTATTTGTCGCGTATTCAGCGCGGCGTGACCGCGCAAATTCCCGGCAAGATTAAGTAGCCGCGTCTCTCGCGGTCAAACGCCACCATTAATATCGCTTTCTATTTCGCCGAACCGGCGAAGGTATCAATTTGGGTAATTCCGTGACGCCGTTATTGACTGTCAATAGCATCCAATGCGGCGCGATCACTGGGACGCGGGGTATACCTCGGCAGCGGTCTGGCGCCACGTCGGCCGTTTAAGCCGCTCGATTATTCCGGAAAATGAGAATTACGGCGACGCCAACGCGTCGCTATTAACGTTAGTTTCTAATTCGGAACGGTAAAAAGCGCCGCGCCGTGTCGTAGGAGCCATATAACGCTCGCCGATTTGATCGATTTCGAAATGATATTACCGTGCGCGCAATGGACTTTCGCGCGTCCAACGGATGGTGCATCCGTGTCGTAACAGTCGAGGCCAATTCGCAACGGGTCCGAGGGGAAAAAAAAGAAGCTAACACGCGTCCTGCGGTGCGATAATATTAATCTTGCCACACGGTGCGAAAACACCGAACCCGACGCAAACCCGTCGTTGAAACCTTTGACCCTTACTCTCAACTCCCTTTCATCGATAAAAGTGCCTCTTAATGTGGCTTGTACCTCAATGAAAATTGAACCTCGCCGGTCTCTAGCCACAAGATAATAAATTTGCATCTAATGCCAGTGCTAGTCCGTAATATAACGCTCACTTTTCTTAATGGCTAGATAAATAAGTAGTTAGCTGATGATTAAACAAGCGAAATTACAGTTATGAGATGAATAAATAGTTGCTAGCAGGTAATGCCAGTAACGTTCAATTCTGCTTTTTTGAGATTTTTATGAAATCTCAATCCATCAGCTATCTACTCTATCATATTTTATATGTAACGACTAGACCACAAACCCGATTCTATATTTCAATAAGTGATCAATTAATTAGCAATGAGCTAGAAAATTTTATCTAGTTCGTACCAGCTAACTACTATCTTTTGATTCAAGCTGGCTAGTTACATTTCTACTCGTAAGTCTTCTGACTGAATTATAAGCATTTTAGTAGAAATGTATACTGTTTGCGTAGACATCTGCTCAATTATATTGTCTAATAATAGTTATATTCTCATTAGTTGCAAAAATATTGCGCATATATCCTTATTAATTGCAATACTGCATAGGAATTGCGCGAGAACTTGATAGAATCCTATTGAGTAGTTGGAGTAATTTATATAATACATGGGCCGATTCTTTTCACATAACAGAATTAGTAGTATTAATCAAATTTTGTGAGCGCGTATTATAACGTCTATCGTTATGTGAATATATTTAAAACATATCTATCTATATTATTGAAAGAAACTCAACTGTCTAATAACTGCTCGAGAACTGCATTACATTTCTACCAGAGACATTTAGAGGCACTTTGATCGATAAGGGAGTTCAGAATAAGAATCTTGTGTTCTGGAAGGATTGCGTCGCGGTTTTATCAGTCATCTCTGACATTTTCATGAGCGAGTATATCAACACGTCGCGAAGCTACCTGTCAATTTCGCAATGTCATTATCGCGAGATCGCGCGTCTTCCGAGAAGTGCCCCGCGATCCCTATCTGCACAATCCGCGCGTTGAAGTGTATCAACCGCAATCGACCATGGCGACGACGACGACGACGACGACGACGACGACGACGACGACGACGACGACGACGACGACGATAGAAAGGGGGAACTCATTTTCCAAGATAGCAGCGCGTCGTTTAACGAGAGCCACGCGGGGCGCGTGCACCCAATGACAAAAAGCGACGCGCGTCTCGCCGCTGATTTATACTACTCGTCGGAGTTTTCATTTTTCACCGTTTTCCTTCCTACCGGGGGCGGCCCTTTATTATTTCGCCGGCTGCATTGTACCGCCGCCGCCCGTTACCCCGTTACGCGGATGAGAAATCGCCTTTCCATTCGCGGATGAATGCAGCCAGTGGTGCACAATCGAAGTCGCGCGCTCGCGCACGAGCGTACATAAGAGGCGGCAAAAAGCGAACCGACAATGGACCGCGAGATTTCGACTCGAATCGTATCAATCGCTGTCGGGGCACAATCCTACCTCGGCGACGCGTTACCTGTTCGTTCTCTGCCTCTCTCTCCCTCTCTCTTTCTCGCTCGCTCTCGCTCTACACGCAGTCGATCGAGATTTCCCCCGGTGCCCTCCGCTTTCCGTGTTGTTGCCCCCTCCCCCCCGGCTGATCACAATGGGGATCCATCGATACGCCATCGATACCTGCGGAGTACTTAGGTACATCTCGCACACAGCTACGCGTATCAATGTACCCCCATTGTGCGCGCCGCCTGTTTGCGTTCAAGTCGTACCTGCGTGTTCATGTTACGGGAAAATACAGCGAGATCCCTAACGTCCCTCTATGACCTGGAAGAGGGGTTACACCGCCGAGTGCTCGAGGGTATGGAGGCATCGAGGATGCTTAGATGCCTCGGGGGGGATCTCGTGGTAATCGTCCGAGTTGACGTGACTCGAGAATCGATGATAATCATTTGGTATTTAGGTTGTGACTAATGGTATTTAGTAAGGATAACAGGATATCGCAAAACAAGTTTTCGTCAAGTGACTCTAATCATAGTACACTGAGAAAAAATATTTTAAAATTTGCTTTTAAGACACGAAGTTTATTTACAAGCCTAACGCGATAGAATAATTTGGCCAACGGTATTGTTTCTTGTGAACAAAAATCTATAGCAAACACATCGAATAAAAGTATTTGAAAATTTGTCACAAGAATCGCTTTATTCCACAGAAATAAACTTTATGTCTTACAGATAAATTTCTTACAGATTTTTGCTCACAAATAAAACAGTACTGTTGAGCAAATTGTTCCATCAGGTTTTGAAGTTTAACTTGAGTTTTGTATTGAAAAATCAGCGATTTGAAGGAAAAAATGCAATGTCTTTTATGAGCAAAAATGTATAAACTGCTCTGGTTAAAGCTACTTGACGAGAGCTTTCTCTGTAACTTTGTATAATTAAAGTAAGCTTGTTATTTTAATCAACAATATATAACATAAAATTATTATTTTGTGCTACTATTTCTAATCTTATAAAATGACCAGTTTTGTATGAGTGCGCCACACAACCACACAAGACGAATGTGTATGCACGTACGTATCCTGAGAGGTCGCCTCGACGTTAAAGTTCATTCAAAGAGTGAGACGACAACTCTAGTTTCTAGTTGGCGGAAACTCAAAAACTAGAGTTTCCGTCGACTTTCATTTAGAAGGCGTTTCCACGGCAATGCCGTTGCGCGTCACCATCGAAAATGGCTCGTATTTGTGACCGGAGCGCTCGATACGCTCGTGCGCGCCGCGACTGCATAATGAATAATCATCGTATTTATTAGATCGAATCGTATTAAATAACTTCCGATGAAGTTATCAGATATTAATTTTTCCGAACACTCGCAGCCGGGAAAAAGAGCCGATAATTGGCCATGCAGCAATTGGGTACGGTCATTACAGTCAGACAGCGAGTCATTATTAATAACGACGGATATATGTGTTATATTACGCGTTTTATTGTAAAATAGTCTATGCAGAAATAAATTCACGAAAAAAAAAAGAGAGAGAAAGGAAAAAACTACAATAATCCCGCCTTTTTGTTCAATTAAAAATCCACGCGCTCTCGCACGTTGTTGATTAAGAACTCTCCTTATCTAATGCGATTTAATTTCTACGACAATGAAACACCATGATTTCCATCGTGCGTTCGCGCTGACAGTCATTATCACACGAGTCTTAATCGAGTCACTCACGTCCGTCAATTTGCACGCCTGCGGATTTGAACGAAACCGGCTTGAAACGATTGAATTTTCCGTCGGTTGGCGCTTTCTTTCTTTTTTTTCATTCACACGGAAGAAAAGCGCAGTCGGGGCCGCGTGACTAAAGGGTTACGTGTGCTATCGCGTGTGTTTCGCGAAACACAGAGGCGCGTGTGTTTTTCGACACGAGGATCGCTCGTCGAAATCGGCGGGCAGGAGTGAAAAGAGGTGGGGAAGGGAGGGCGGAGGGGCAGGAGGGAGAAGGGAGGGAGCGGCGAGCCATCCCTCTCAATGTGCAATGACGTTTATTGCAGTGATATTAATCGATCGGGAAGGGTCGTGAGTATCGGATCGTTTTCTCCTTTTTCCACCCCTCTGCTCTTTTTCTACAAGCCTGTCTATCTGTTTATATCGTGTTCGATGCGAAGGGGGATATTTTGCGGGATATATATGTGGCGCCGTGCGGCCTTGTTTGCGAGCGACGAATACATGCTTGATATGCGCACGCACACACAAAAAACAAGAGAGAGAGAGAGAGAGAGAGAGAGAGAGAGAGAGAGAGAGAGAGAGAGAGGGAGAGAGAGAGAACGCAAACGCGAACGATTCGAATAGCCGCGCTCGAAAAATATGTTTTGTCTGGAAAATGGCTTTCAATTTATATGATGCATTTTAAGAGGATTTGTAAGCCGCGTTGCCTATTGATAATTTCGCGGCGCGCATTATTCATATGCGCGCGGCGTGCTCGAAATTAAACGAAATCGGGAAACGCCGATGGATTTTCACATTTGTTAATTTTATCTGCGTTTCATCGCTGTATGTTACCCACCGATACATTCGCCCATACGCACGCGCGCGCGCGCTAGTGGACGGCTCGATGTTATTACGCAACGAATAATGCTTTGATTAATATGTCTATTCTTCGTGTATAATTGTCCGAGCGTTTTGCACGCGTGTGCATGCGTATATTTTGCCTTTATATTTGGATTTATCCGCATGCCCACCTTCTCACACACACACATACACGCGCGCGCGTGCATTCTCTCGTGCAATTACGAGCTGCGTATTGCGAGTCGCGCGCGCACAACGTGAAAAATGTCTCTTTTATCGGGATGATTCTGCACCCGCGCGAGCTCTTAGCGGTGCACGGCAGCAAATCGCGAAAGTCCGCAGCAAAATGCATCGTGCGACTCTGCAGTATGACAAGACAGAAAAAACGGCCGTCATTCGACGTAGTATGAATTTAACGACGAAGCGGGGCTTCGTTGAGGAGGCGGTGGTGAGCGGTCACGGATAGTGTCAAACACCCGTGCTGTCCGTACCACGCGTCTCTGTCGTTCCTCTAAACCGGACCGGGATTGATTTTTATCTTTATTGCCGCGCGATATGAAGCAAGTTATGACCTCCTGCACAAGACAATGGTTGACCTCGTGGCAACCAGAGAGAGTCAGAGAGAGCCAGAGAGAGAAGGGAAATAAAAATGAGGGAAAAGTGGAGAGAATCGACGCCGCAAAGCCTTCATTCTTATGCGTGCGTGGTACCGTCTAGTTTAATTGCTAGTCCACAATCACCCACTTCGATTCGATCTCTTATTCTGCTCCTCGATTGTGTGCCGTAGGACACGTTACTTCCTGCTAATTATGCAGACGCAACGCGGTGACGGACTCGACATTCTTCCCGATCGCGCCGATCGCTTGGTATTTTTACGCGAAAATAAAATCGATTCTGTGATTTTTAAACTGATGTTTACACTGAAAAAAATATTTGAATTTTTATTTATGGGCTATAATGCTTATTTCTGTGAAGTAAAGTTTATTTTTGTGAAAAAAAAACTTTATATTCAACAAATAAATTTCTAAGTATTTTTTCTCAGTGTAAGACCCGTCGCTAGATATTAGACGCAGTCATTTTAAATCTTGAGCGAGAGAATAGTTATATTGGCCTGTGTAACGTATACTGAGAGAAATACTTGAAAATTTACTTGTAGAACATAAAGTTTATTTCTGTGAATAAACTTTATATTCCACAAATATATGGATTTTCCTATATTTTCTTTCTCAGTGTGTGCCGGATCTATTTTATACAGAAAAATACTACATTCAAATAAATAAAACTTGTTTCAAGTTGTACATTTCATAAGTTTATATATCAACAAATTTATCATGTAATAAAAGAAACGAATACTTGGAAATGTATTTGCAGAATATAAAGCTTATTTCCCAGAAATAAATTTAATTTTACAGAAATAAACTTTATTCCTCAGAAATCAATTTTATACTCCACAAATAAACTTTCAAGTGTTTTTTCTCAATGTTCATCGTGAACATCAAATTTATTCAAAATACATTTTGAATTTTAGTAAGTTTAGCATTTCAATCAAGAATATTAAATTAAAACGAAGATTCGGTTTGCTTATTGCATAGAACCAAACCAACTTTTTCCTTAAGAATGTTCTACTGTTTACAAGAGTAAAACTTTCTTGAAGAAGGTTTTCTTCTTTTTTAGCTAATGGCAATAAGCTTTTTAAAATTTATCATGAATATATTTTAAAACTATTACTAAAAAAATATGCTTTGTTGAAAATAACCACTATTTAAAAAAAAAATAAAGTGAATAATCGGTTTCCTCAGCAGTAGAATATTTTTCTATGTGTTTCAACGTGAGGTATGTTTAATAGCTAATTTTCAACGTGAGGTATGTTAAATAGCTAATTTTCACGTTGGACAGGCTCTTTATATCCCGCAATGAATATTCTAAATATCAATTAATTTCTTCTAAATTCTCCGGATCATCTTAAAAACTTTTTTTTTAGCGTCGCAGAAGCTGCCTCAACCAGGAAGGTTGAACAATGTTTTTCCGAATCTAAGTCTCGTCGATTACACTTTGTCGATTTGTATGAAATTTGTTTGAATGATACTGAATTTCTCACAGCTATCTGCACAGCTATCAGTTTTCCGTTCAGTCCGTTAATCGACGCTACGCAGAAGTGTAATCCGTTTCCTATCTCACTCTGTGACGAGTTGAGAGTATTGTGTATCGCAAGTGATGCAAAAAAGATAAGAAAGGAGAGACATAATTTGCGAGAAGTAATCGAGTGCATTAAAAGTATTCAGATCCGTAAGAGGCGAGACTTAAGGTGGAATCGTGTAAGAATAGTGAAGGGTCTTTTCAACGTGAATGGCTTCTATTATGCTATTGTGGAGTAGTTTGAAAAGAACGATGAGGTGATGCTTCATGGTGGAGTCGATCAGACATCGAGAGTTTCATTTCGACACTCGAAGCCCGGGCGATGGATCGATCCGAAACAATCGTTCCTTCAAATATCTCACAGCCGATTTATGGCGTAATACCTGCAGGCTTTGACTCCTTTGATGCCTATATCCCTCTACACATACAGGGTGATTCCTTTTATTCCACGGAAACTATTCCGAGAGTCTCTTCCCGATGTATTTAACGTATAAATCGTTACATCTGTCAATATCATTCAATGCTAATTTAGGACATTTGTTGTTTAAACATTAATCGCACATTTTGTGCACAATTGAAAAAACATTTTTCGAACAAATTAAAGCTTCTGTAGGTGAAAATAAATCCATACTTATCGGCTGATAAATTGAAATGTGATATGTAAAAAGGAAAAACGAATTTGCAGTTAAACGGTGTAAATTTTTTGGATTGTAACGAAGTAGTGAAACGACGTAGTGAAAATTTTGAAATTTCACACTGAGCAAAAGAACCCTTGAAAATATACTCGTGGGATAAAAATTTATTTCGCAGAAATTTATTTGTGGAATATAAAATTTACTTCTGCGATATAAAGTTTATTTTATAGAAACTTGTTTTTAAATTTTCAAATAATTTTTTCTCAGTACATGTACACGATCGCGAAGCATGTATCAGATGTGCAAATATGCAAATTCTCAAACTACCTTTCTATTAATTCAAAAATAGCTAATTGACATTATCAATGACAAAATAGTCATAATTTGAAGGCTAACGGTAATTATTGCACAGCTTATCGGTTAAGGCTGGACAATGACAATCTCTTATTGTCATCTGCGATATAGAAATCATTTTTAATCGCAGATGTAAATATTCGCCACAGGAACACTCAGTGTGTACCAAAAAATAATCATAATACGAAAGTTAACAGCAAATATTGCACAGTTTGTCGGTCGAGGTTGGATGATGACGATCTCACGATCGTCATTTGTAATGTAGAAATCGTTTTTAATCCTAGAAGCCTAAAAATGAGTAAATTTTATCCAGACCATTTCAAACGTTGCAGTCCTTAAAAATACGTATTTTGTTTTTTTATTATAACTCTTTTCAACGTTAACATATCACAAAAACATTAATAATATTTCTCATTGTTTTCATTGCAAAAACATTAATAATATTTCTCATTGTTTTCTACACAAAAAACAGATTTAAAAAACATTGAATTTTGCTAATGTTTACAAAAGTTATGAGCAAATGAAAATGTGCTGAGTAAAACTTACTCATGTTTAGGGCTCAAGTGACTTTTTGATATTGAGGGTTAAGATATGAAATGGTGTAAATATCACTCGCGACGGAACACCCAGTATATTCATGTGGACCGATCGAGTTAGAACGCAGCCGGCTTTTAGACGCGACGGCGGCGGCGGCGGCGGTCTCGAGCAGGACGCAGAGTCGTCGATGCTTTCCAGGCCCTCTTAACTCTCTCCGCGCCGCGCCATCGGAGGCTTTCGTTCGTTCGCTCTCGTTCCTCAAGTGGGACCGTCCTTCCCCGTTCTTTCTTTCCCGGCGGTTTCCCCTTGGCCACCTACGTCACGCTTAGTCTCCGCTTAGTAATCCACCCACCCCCGCGGATGCTTAATCCGCACTTTAGAGTGACTTCGGCCAAATATCGGTCAGTCGATGAGGCGTACACAATGCCCGCGCGTTTATCCGCCCGTTCCCGATTTTCTCGACCTCTTCAGACCCAAAGCGAATCGTCCCTCTTTCCCTATCGCGCCCTTTACCTCCCCTTGCCACTTTCTTTGTGTATGACGCAACTGCCCGCGGAATTTTTTCCCACGTTAAGTGGCTGGACGGATCCGAATAATCCGAATAACATTCGCGGCGCGTTTGCGCAGGTGTACCGAAGGATTACTCCTCATGTATATCGAGTGGATTGAGTCATGAGCAATTCCCGTTTTTCTCCTTGGAATTTATTTCTGTGTAAAATATTTCGTAATAAAGAGTCTATGATCTAGTGTACTTTATTAATAACGGTTAATATCTGTAATTAAGCTTATGGATTCTTCCCGCGAGAGAGTTCAAGGAAAATATATATTCGCTATTTTCAGAACAGTTATTTCTGAAAAGAATCGATTCTATATTTTGATAAACGCTTAAATCAGCATAAGAATTATTTTAGCAAGGAAACAATACTATTTATAATTATTAAATAAATTATCAAATAAATGTGATTTAACAGGACAAATTACTTTTTCAAACCAACAGAAGCAACGATATTCGGGAATGTTCATGTTTTTTCTCTAAAATAAAACAGAAGCGAATTTCAACTAGAAATTTTAATTTCCTTTTTGAAATGAGTCAACAAATTCAATTGTTTGGAAGTAAAAATTCCATACCCGAGAGATTATAATTACAATACTATTTTATAAGAAATTTTTTTTTCATTTTCTTATTTGGATTGCAAATGTAAATCATGCAAAGCAGACAGGAGTGCAAAAGTTGTAAGCTTAGAGCGACAATGGATGTTATGTTAAGCCATTTCGACTCAAAAAGTAATCATAAATTTTTTGTTTAAATGCAAATATTACTTAGTTAAATATAATTAATTATTAATTAATGATATATAAAATTATATTTATTATAATTACATAAAAAATTCAAACATATTCGTTGAGTAGTTCTCTTAAAATAAATATCCGAATATCGTTCCTTTTCCTGGCTTAAAAAATGTGAAAACTTAAATATAGTAATTTTAGGAGATTTTGTTATTATCGGAGCTGGAGACGTTATATTACTTCGTACGGTTGTTTAGTGCGAAAATTGGCGATTCCTCGTTTACATTTTCGAATCCTCCTGCAGAAGGTAGCCCAAATCGATAAGGATGACAAGCGAGCACGCGTGTCTCTGCGCTGAGGCGCGGCGAGCGTTACGAAATTTTTAATTTGCCGTCGATGAGATTTCGTTTTCCGAGAATAACAAGATCCAGTTTGGCAGCCGTTTAGCCACCGAGATCGTCAACCGGGCCGGTTTTTAACCCGTCCGACCAGTTTCCATGAAATTACCCGGTTACCGGTTTCATAATATATCCCGCCTCTTGTGTCTCGCGGTTCCACACACGATGATAATGATTAACGGATTATAGGAAAAGGGCGGCGAAGACGATTGGATAACGCGTTGCCATCGGTGAAAGCGCACGGACAGATAGACGGACGCCGGCCGATCGATTTGTTAGCGCAGATTTCCCAACTAATGCGATTGAGAGCCAAGCACGCGCGCGCACATACACATTCTCTCTCTCTCTCTCTCTCTCTCTCTCTCTCTCTCTCTCTCTCTCTCTGTATGTCTGTATGTCTGTCTGGAGAGTGCCCAGCTCTCGAGCCGCGCGATCGTTAATCAGTCTCTCCGCGGCGATTTGCTAATTCGACGGGCCGATCCCGAGCGCTCGCGAGCGCGAGAGTTCAATTAAAATTCTCCTCGAATCGGTGCGCTCGCTCGATCATACGCGATCCGCTCGATCGGAAGCGGACGGTGGATGCCGCAATTAAGAGATCTCGCGTGCAGGAGAAAGGCCGCTTCGCCTTTTAACGCGTTCGTTTCTCCTCGCGCAGATAATTGCAGTTGTCTCGGCCCTGCAATCGAGAAGTTCGGTATTTGCCTCTCAATGCCACTTCATCGCTCGCGTCTCGCTCTATCGCGGTTTGTTTCGCAATCCGGCCGGGAATCGCGCGTCACCGCTCGCGAGCCGACACTGAAAACCGAATTTTGTTGTCCAGACGAGAATTCCTGGTATACCGGAACAAAATTGGGTTAAAATTGGGTTAAAATTGAGGGTCAATTAAATGCTCGGTGACTGTAAAATTTAATCGCCGCTACGTGTGTTTGACTCTTTCTCAATAATGCACGTGGTCCATACAAGTAAAAACATGCTAATGTCGACTAAATCGTATGCATTAAATATTTCAGTTCCAAATAACTTGTTCAGCGTATTGTCGCCGCCGCGTTGCAGCAGTGATTACTTCGAATTGCAGGGATTAATGACGGACTGCAACGTAGCCGGCCACGACTTGTGTGAACTTGACACACCATATTTAAAAACGTGACATTTTTTTTAGAGTTCTGATACTTTCTTGAAAAGTTCTAGAGCTCTATGCAACAATTTTAAATAGTTCGGGTCATTAAATACAAAAAAATAGACTTTTAAAAAAAGGTGCGCTAAGTTCTCGCAACGCACCTAATCAGTAAAATCAACTGTTTCTTTAGAACTATTGTTATATATGATATAGAACTCTAGAACTATTGTAAAACAAACCGGAACTCTAAAGAAATAGTTAATTTAAATAGTTTTTTTGATTAGGTGCGTTGCGAGAACTTAGCGCACCTTTTTTTAAAAGTCTATTTTTTTGTATTTAATGACCGGAACTATATAAAATTGTTGCGTAGAGCTCTAGAACTTTTCAAGATAGTGTCAGAACTCTAAAAAAAATATAACATTTTTCAATATGGTGTGCCAAGTCTGTGCAAACTTAGCACACCATATTAAAAAATGTGACATTTTTTTTAGAGTTCTGATACTCTCTTGAAAAGTCCTAGAGCTCTATGCAACAATTTTAAATAGTTCCGGTCATTAAAGACGAAAAAATGAACTTTCAAAAAAAGGTGCGCTAAGTTCTCGCAGCG
>NW_022639466.1:1735998-1736131 GCF_010583005.1 Odontomachus brunneus | reverse complement strand
AGTTCTATATCATATATAACAATAGTTTTAAAGAAATAGTTGATTTTACTGATTAAGTGCGCTTCGAGAACTTAGCGCACCTTTTTTTAAAAGTCTATTTTTTTGTATTTAATGCTTGGAACTATTGAAAATA
>NW_022639466.1:1725493-1729448 GCF_010583005.1 Odontomachus brunneus | reverse complement strand
TAAAGAAATAGTTGATTTTACTGATTAAGTGCGCTTCGAGAACTTAGCGCACCTTTTTTTAAAAGTCTATTTTTTTGCATTTAATGACCGGAACTATTTAAAATTGTTGCATAGAGCTCTAGAACTATTCAAAAGAGTATCAGAACTCTAAAAAAAATGTCACATTTTGAAATATGGTGTGCCAAGTTCACACAAGTCCGGCCACGTGGTGGCGGATTTAGTTTGCCGAGCGACCAGCACTGCATACGAATAGTTGCGTTTGATCCGACAGCCTCTCTCTAAAGTACAATCAGTGCATTCTTCATTGAAAAGCTACGCTTATAACTGGTGTAATTCAGTTATAAGTATAACGCTGTGTGTGCACATAGAAAAATATTATTCTGCTCGTTAGAATCTCAGTTACTCAGGTTACTTTTCTTTTTTTAAATAGTGGTTATCTTCAATAGAAGAATATTTTTTTGATAATAATCTTAAAACATACTCATAAGGGAATATACTCATTGAATATTTTCTTGATAATAATCTTAAAATTTCCGCAAAGGGGGATATTGAAATTAAGTCACTTTTATTTCTGCGAAATAAACTTTCAAGTATTTTTCACACAGTATGTATATACTCTGAGAAGAAAATACTAAAAAATTTATTTATGAAATATAAAAAAGCCTACTCGTAGAAATAAATTTTACAAGCACAAACTTTTCACAAGTAAATTTTCAGGTATAACAAATATATTTAGTAGTGAAATCTTTAGTAGTGAAGATTTTTTCTCAGTATATTATAGACTTAACAGTAAAATCTTACTTCTATCAATAAAGATTGGTGATTTAAAGTCAGTGAAAGGAGTATTTCAGCGACAAATCAGTCAGCCTTCACTGATTTTCAGTGGGAAATATCCCTACTTTGCTATCAGTCACAATGATTTGCAATTATTAACAAATCTTCTACAATTAATACCTCAATCATCATTGCGATTTTAGCAAAATGGTGGACTTTTTTTGCTCATTTCAATCCGTTTTACGCCCTCATGAGAGATTGTGAAATCGAGCTGAGACACCCTGTATAAGATGGAATAGTAAAGTAAGGATATTTTCCACCGAAAATCAGTGAAAAATCAGTGAATGCTGACTGATGCAATAATAGGGTGGATATTTCTCACTAAAAATCAGCGAATGCTGACTGATTTATAACTGAGAAGTACCCATTTCACTGATTCAATTAGGAACATTTTTATTGATTTTGAGAGAGCTTTTTCAGCGTAACGCTTGCCAGTCAAAAATGAAGCATTTTCTAGTTTTGTTGGAAGATGATTATGGAACTCTTGGAGCGTTCAGGAAGAAACCAAGTGTGCTATAATCAGTTTCCTGCAAGCTATGCGACCGTTTCATTCTCGACTGGGTTACGTCCGATCGATGGACATCTTAATCCACCCCTTACGAAAACGATATCTCGTTTCAAGAGTGCGGCCGGACAGCGTCAGTTCGAGAGCCACCGGTCTCTCGTTCCGATAAACTTTATCTCGTGGCCGATGCATATATTTTCAACGAACGCGTATGAATTGCGCGGAGCACCAGCGGGTTGCGACGTGAAACCGCTATTAGAAAATGGCAATCTCACTCGTGTTGGCCTGGTGAAATATTATTTGCATAATGTAACCGGCGACGACGAGACGGGGAGGGAGAAGAGAGAGGGGGTAAGTCTCGCAAAGAGGCGCGTAATCGCATAGTCGAGACGAATAATTTGAGGACGCGGTATTATTGCCTAATGTATACGTCGTTGTGCATTTCTATCAAATCATATAAATTACGCGATGCGGATGCGGGTAATGGCCCTTTTCACATATCGCCGAGTGCAGCAGTGTAATCCGGGAACATCAAAGTGTTCTCTCTCTCTCTCTCTCTCTCTCTTTCATCACGCGATTTATTGACGTTAATGCGAATCGCGACTCGCCATACTTTGATTAGGATAGGCGAGTGTACGTGAATTTGGTGGCAACTTTACACCAATCGATTTGTAAAATTTGTAAGTCCCTTACGAGTGCTTCATATGACACATGGAATGATAAAATTATTTATAATGTAGAATAATTAAATGGAATTACAAAAAGAATTATCTAAATTCTAAATGCTTTAACCCGGAAATCAAATTTAATATGCTCTATACATATCAGGCAAAAGGTAATGTGTGAAGCTGAGTGTATCTTTTAGTGAATCTATCTATTGTTGCATTAATATACGGAGAAAATATTTGAGTTTTTTCCATATAATTTCTCTTCAATTTTGCTATGTTTCTGTAGTACTGTAAAAATAGACTGTCAGTAAGGTAAAAACACCAATTCTTGGACACGTACCTAATCTTAGACATTTTTGTCATTTTGGTCCTCAAATACGTATATTTAAATTTTCAAAAATAAATATATAAACATATATTGAATATACAGAGTCACTTAACGTTAGATGCTGAGATATTTCAGTTGTTTTTGTGTTAGAAGAAGATTTATTAGAAATAAGTTGAGTGGTTGGAAGAGATAAATATTGTGGTAAGCCAATCCTTTCAATCTATATTATATATCTTACATACTTTCTTATGTCAAAAAACGATAGAAATATTTTATAATCCAACATTAAATAGTATTCCCTATACATATATTTTATGCTGAATCTTTAAATATTTGCATTTAAGGATACAATAAGAAAACAATAAGAGTATCCAGAATAAGATATGTGCCTGGGAATTACTTTTACCTTAAGGTATTTAAGGTACTTACAGGATAAGTCTTCAGAAACATGACAAATTTTTTAATAGCATATTCCAGTTCCTAAAATAAAAATGATACACACGAAACGAAAGGATAGGAATTAATTACTAGAATGCCGATCTATTCGTCAGTCACAAAATTCTATAATAGTTATAACAGTTACTATCAGATTCTCTCTGTGTATAATAGAAAGAGATCATATTGTATAATGCAAACTTCATGATCAATTCATACAGCAGATCTACTTCAGCAATGTAATTAAAAATGTCGTCAAGTTTCCATCATTGATCGCCTCACGTCGTGATGATCATGAAAGTCCATCTGGGTCGTGTTTCTTTTGGAATCGCGGCGCGTTTTCGTGGGAATCGCGTGTTCTCAGCGTGTTTCGCGAGCGACTTCGAGCTTCTCGAGCTTCGTCCAAGCAACGTCCCGACGCCTCCGCCGAAATCCGAGAGTTAAAACGCAAAGCAGACACGTAGGCATGCACGGAGTAAGCACGAGGTGAAGAGGACCAGAGTAGTAAGAGAATCTGGTCTTCGGTTTCGCGTCAATCCACTGCGTATCTCAAGGTGTAGGCTACGTTGAACGGGCCAGGTTTCGTTTGGGCGTGGGACCTCTACGGAGTTCGTAGCGAGGTCGTTAATTATGGAACGCCACGGGTTACGTTTCAATGGATGATTGATGAACGCGGGGCGATCCTCATCTAACCTCCTCTCATCTATAGGAAGGAGGGAGCGGACTGGGCGGTGGACGAGCGGGCGAGAGAGCGAGCGAGAGGAAAAGGAAGACGAGGAGGAAGAAAAGAAGAGGAACGAACAGTAAAGAGGTTCCAGCCGGCCGGCCGGCCGGTCGACCGGGAGAGACTCCACTCTGGAAACAGGTTTCTGATTGTCGAGAGAAACCCGGCATCCGCGTATCCTCCACACGTCCCGGAACACGAACAGCTCGGAGATTTCGGATACCTACGCGTACATCACCTCGCCGTTCACCCCGTCGATTTCCTTCCTCACGTGTTCACTCGATAACGCGGGCAAGTGCTCGGTTTTATAGTGAGACACGACAAGTTTCAATTTTGGCTCGTAAGGTGAAATGTCCGGACATGTACCTAATCCTGAACATTCTTATTGTTTTGGTTTTTAAATATAAATATTTAAACTTCCAATATAATATATATATATATATATATATATATATATATAT
>NW_022639466.1:1719293-1724392 GCF_010583005.1 Odontomachus brunneus | reverse complement strand
ATATATATATATATATATATATATATATATATATATATATATATAAGTATTGAGTACATACTCTCCTAAAGTGAATCAGTGAAACATCATTGAAAGTAGTAAATATATACTGATTTGTAGTTATAAGTACAGCATTGAAACTGCTCAGTATTATACTTATAACTGATATCAATGACTATTCACTGATTCACTTTAAGAGAGTACATACATTCTATGTTAAAAATGTAAATATTCGTACTTGGAGAATAAATTTTGGTACCAAAAAAATGTCCAGGATTGGGTACGTTTCCAGGAATACTTTTATCTTATTGACCACTACGAGATAAGGATCGACTAAAAGTGTAGATTAATGCATTGGCGACCGAGGTAACAGTTTAGAGGATTCTGGATTTCGTATCGTTTTAAAGTGTCGAAAAATTTGTGAAGAGAACTTCAATCAATAACAAGACATATGTGACTAACTACCTAAACTATTTCGTCGCTACGGGAAATAATGTTTTGGACACAATTCATTAAATATCGCGAGTGAAGCGAAAGGGAAAGGCATTTCGTGACATCAGCAGCAGATTATACACCAATTGGTGATGACGCGGGCGATGATAGTAATGACGAAAACAATGATAATGATGATAATGGGATAGCGAATGGTGGAGGTGGCGGAGGTGGTGGTAGTAGAAGTGGTGGTGGCGGCGATGACTGTAATGACGAAGATGTTGATCTGAAATGGGCGCTGGCCCCCTTTATCGCTTCATTCTCACAGGACGTACACTCACGGCCGCTTATTGGAACCGATTAAAAGTCAATTACCACCATAAAAACTTATGGGATCAATTTCATTGCGAATGGGCTCGGCTTGTATCCAATCCCTCGTTCGTCGCGCGAGAAATATGGAAAATCTGAACACGTAACCGCATGATTTCGTGTACTAAGACAACGGTCAGTGCGGTTTTTTATTCATTAAAGCCAATCTTCATGATTATTAAAGCATCCTTCATGCATCGCACATTGTTGTATAATAGAACAAATATTATTATATACTTTTTAGTAGATACAATTCGCAATCAGGAAATGAAATCGCGATTACTTCGCAAATTTACTTATTTCATATTGCAATAATATCTTGTGTTGCATAAATACTTAGATACATTTGAAAAATATAATCGCAAAATACAACAAAAATAAAAATGAAATAGATGGTTCCAATTCTTTTTATAATTTTATAATTGAAGTAAAAATGAGTAAAGATTGTGAGGAAGCACAAAAGTTTTACGAGAAGGAACTTATGAAATCACATGAAAGGTGGCAAAGGATTGTCGAACGGAATGGCGCATATATTATTGATCAAAACTGTTCTTAACAAGAATCAAGTGCAATTTTGTTTCAATTTTGTTTAAAAATTCGCACAAACTTATGGACCAGTTCAATAAAAATACTAAGACTGTATCGTATGTAAGTCACAGTCTTCCTACGGAAGATAGAAATATTAGTGTATCTCCATTGTTGGTGACTTTTTGCGGGGGACCACAGGGGCAACGCATCCTTAAATATTCCCCACGCTCGCGCCGGACAGATCGTTGGAATCGATCCGTACATTCTTTGACGTGCTTTAACGCGACCGTAATACTCGCACGACATGCCTAACGATCCCGAGATTCGACGATCAATGAGTATACGTGCCGGGCCGTGAAACAGAAGAAGCGTGCGCGGTCGAAGATCGGCAGCCGATGTCGCGATGATGATACCGACGATGGAATTCGATTCTGCGGTTGCGAGATCGAGAGAATTTTGGTGAACGGCCCGCACTCGTTCGTTCGTTCGCTCGCTCGTCCATCGCATCGATCGCATCGATCGTTCCTCCGCCGCATTGCCGATGGCCGCGCTCTTGGAGAATTGGGGATCTCTCTCTCTCTCTCTCTCTCTCTCTCTCTCTGTCTCTCTCTTGTTCTCGAATCGGCGCGGATCGCCGGCACAACGAGGTCTCGTCGACACGATCGTAAATACTGGCGGGAACTCGTGTAAG
The DNA here is from genome assembly GCF_010583005.1 of Odontomachus brunneus. Classification (NCBI taxonomy): domain Eukaryota; kingdom Metazoa; phylum Arthropoda; class Insecta; order Hymenoptera; family Formicidae; genus Odontomachus; species Odontomachus brunneus. The sequence continues at coordinate 1,722,372 of NW_022639466.1, read as the reverse complement.
AAGTTCGAGCCTCTGGTTGCTCGGAGCCGAATCATTTTTGTTGCCGTTCCTTCGCCCTCTTTACTTTCCCCTCCCCCGCGCAAGAGTGAGGCCGATCTTCGTGCTTCGGCTCCTTGCGCGGTTAACATCGTTCTTCGTCCGTCAGGTCTGGCTTGGATAATTGTTTCGAACTTCTTTCCATGTGCCCGGAGCGCACTCCTTTCCCACAGCCGCTATTAAGAATATTATCGCGGCACACGTGTGTTATATATATTCGCGTTATACGATCGTCCCACGAGTGAATCCGTTAAGGGAGCAAATTACTTTTTCCGATCAAAAAAACAGTAACAATCGAGAATTTATCTAAAGAACACCGCCAAGTGAATATGTAGTCGAATTGTCTGTATGCAGTCAAGTGATACATTTATATTTGAGCAAAAAAAATTTTATTTCTATTTTTTATGCGGAAGTGTCGTTAAAGCATTCATTACCGCTACGAAAGCCGGCCGTCATAATTCTTATTTACTTTTTAATAAAATAAAACAAAAGCGAGTTTAGCGCGAAAATTTTTAATTTCTTTATTTTAAATGTGCCAAAGGTTTCAACTGATTGAAAATAAGAATTCTGCCCCGAGAGACTATAATTTTATAGGCAATACTATTTTATGAGAAACTTTTCCCTTTTTTTTTATTCAATTATTGTACAAATGCAAATCGTACAAACAAAGAAGCCTTGCAAGAACCGCAATAAATATGGTAACGTGATTTCAGTACGAAAAATAATTATAGATTCTTTGATTCGGCTGCAAATATTGCTTAACTATATATACAAGATTCAAACAAATCCATATAGATCCATTCAGTAGACTGAAAAAAATACTAAAAAATTCACAAATATTTATTAGGTATTAGGTAATTAGGTATTAGGAAATATTTATTAATAGATATTATAGGTAGGTGTCATTAACATATTTACTTAAATCAAAATACTCTTTGTTTAAACCGAGTATTGTTTAGTTAAGCCGAGTAAGTAATACTCGGTTTAAATGAAAAGAATTTTAATTAAAGTAAATATGTCAATGGCACTTACCTAACAAGTGTTTGTTAATTTTTTAATACTTTTTCTCGGTGTAGTCTTTGAACGAATCCTAAAATATTGTGGTGCCTTTTAGGCCTGAAAAAATAATTTGCCCCCTTAAGAGTTTATCTTGGAAACATGACGGTACCACGATACAATCGGAACGCTCGGGACCATTCGAGAATACCTGTTTAGATGTCAATTAAAACGTCGCGCGAATCGCGAGCGCGTACGAGCTCTTCAGTCGTTAGGAAATCGCATTCTTTCGCAGCATTCGTTTGCCTTTACGGTTGCACCGAGTCGATCCGACTCTTCTTCAGCAGCCTCGAGAAAAGTCGCCGAAGTAACGATCGATGTGCACTTTGAAGGTGCGTCGTTTTGTCCAGCTACTATTCGTGCATGCCGCCAATCGAAGGTAAAACGAGCAACATCTCATAGTATAATTCACGAACAATGCCACGGATAGATTATTAATAGTTAATGCCTCACGTCGACTGAGCGACGGGACGCGATGAAAGCGTTCAGAACAGGCGCTATCTCTCTCTTTCTCTCTCTCTCTCTCTCTCTCTTCCTCTCCACGCAGCGGTGATATCTCGTGGCCATTCATCAACGATCGCGTATAATTGTGCTAAACAAACGTACGGCCGGCATTCCACGGACAAATACCTGCAATTTGCATACAAGGAGCCCGTGAAAAGAGGAGGAGGAAAGGGGAGGAAAAGAAAGAATAAAAAAAAGGAAGGAACGCGAGGAGGAAGAAAGAAAAAGGGGGGAAAAAGAAACGACCGGCGGATCCTTTCACTTTTGCGCGTGCGTTCGATATTTTTCAAGGTCGTGTGTTCGCTTCCAGAGGTTCGACGCGCGGAACGGCCGGCGTGCGGTTGCCGCAAATGGCGAGAACGTGGGTCGCTCTCGCTTCTCGTCCCCGTTGCTTCACGTGCAGCCTATTACTCAACGTCGTCGACGTAATTAGCATAATAATATCTGTAACTCGCGGTTGCAGCCGGTAACTAATTACCGGTGTATTAATCAAGGCATTCGACGCTGGAGCCCGGCCAATCCCAACTATCCGAGATGCCAATCCAATTTATCTGCGCGGCATTAGAATGTCAACCGGGTGAGACAGGCCGGCCATTACGGCACTCTTCAAAGAAGCGAGAAAATAGACAGGCCGGGGCATTTCAATGGACGTCAAAGCACAGAAATGCCGTGCGGTATCGAGTTACAGCCGGTTTCGGTTGATTGGCTCGACATGTGTTTCACTTTCGCTCTCGCGATAGCGCGCGATACCGACGGCTTTTTTTTAAAGGGATTTTCAACCACGGAGACCGGATATTCGGACCTTTGCACGGGAACTTGGCTCAGGAACGAGCGGATGTCCGTCGACCGTTCGCGCTTTCCGGAAGTGCGGAGATTGTGGGAGCGACATTTGTGGCATTGGTGGGACGCAACTTCGGCGAAGAAAGACGAGCAAATTTACGACGCGCGAAACATTATTATAGACGTGAAAAGAGAAAGAAACTGAGATTACTTTTTCCTCACTGAGTATATGTGGATTTGGTCCATAATATATGTGGCAGCGATATTTATTTCGTAGAATAATGAAATATAAATACGAGAAAAATTATCGAAATTTGCTCAAAACAATATGTCATGTACAATGTGATGCGAAAATCTAAGCGCAACATTTAGTAAATTTGTCGTTGCATCGATATAACTAAAAACTTACATTATTGTATGATATAAAGTTACCGATTAATTCCATATATGCAATATATTTGCCTTACAAAAATAGTAAAAAAAAATCGTAGTTTCCGTTATCGATTATCTCACGTTCTGATAATCGTGAAAATCTGTCTGAGTTAGTACTCGTTGCAATCGTAAATTATTTAATTTCTGCAATGAAAAATCATCGTGTTTCACGATGTTAACCGTGTTTGAAAATTGTGGGGAAATTGCTTAAAAAAGGAAGAAAGCGCGCGCCCGAGAGAGAGAGAGAGAGAGAGAGAGAGAGAGAGAGAGA
>NW_022639466.1:1701876-1716885 GCF_010583005.1 Odontomachus brunneus | reverse complement strand
AGAGAGAGAGAGAGAGAGAGAGAGAGAGAGAGAGAGAGAGAGAGAGCAAACAAAACGGCCATTTATCTTAGCATCATAGGTCGATAATGGTCGGTGATATTTAATCGTATCGAGTTAATAGTACGCCGCCGCGATGATTATCGAACAACATGTAATTAGCAGTGCCGTTTGCGTGCAAAGTATGCGTTGAAAACAATGAGAGCTTCTCTTGCCGGCGGATTGAATGTGCACGACATAGCTGAGAGAAGATTTTAATTGGTAACATCGGCTCGCGCGCAAGCACAGGTAGCCGTCGCTTATCCGTATTATTGCGCGAGACTTGCACTATAATCGGATCGTAATTACATCGCACCGGCCTCGAGGATCTCGCTAGAAGAGTCACTTATCAATTTCCTCACGGCGAGAGCAGCCTGTGACGCGGTGAAACGACGAGTACCGTGTCGTATTCGTCGTTGTAGCGAGTTCGACGTCGTCTCCACGCGAGAGATTCGCGTCCTTCGGTTCTCCGCGCTTTTATCTTACATTTTATTTACCTGCTGTTGGCACGAGCACGTTGAATGATCGATGCGGTGTAAAATACCCAATTATTGGCGTCCCTTTAGTCATTGACACTTTAGAAAAAGTTTTCCTGGCGACTAGCATTGCAGTTTATCCTCCTACCTACACTCTATGTGATTCCAGAAGAGAATCTCACAACCAAAAATGTGAACAAACGTTCACTTCTTGCGGAATTCTGCGAGAAAACCAAGGCTTTTCTAGAGTACCAATTTCAAAGAGTAATTCGATAACGCTGGACAATAATTTTTAGCTTTTTACTCGCGGCGAACATTTGGTATATTTTTCGCACAATTCGAACGCTCTGAGCAAGAAAATAGCAATAAAGAGATGTGGTTTGTAATAGTTTTTGAAAAAAGCATAACAGTCGATTTTTATTTTTTAACTAATATTTTAAGACGATGTGTAAATTTTATGACTAATATAAGGGACCTAAATCTTATCATCGTCACTTATCCGAAGTATAACTTATATGCTTTACGAGTCAACGTGATTAACTTGCGCCTACATCTCATACTAAAGTAAACACATGTAACAAAAATAATTATTTGAACAAACTTGTGTATGTGTCACACGTGTGACACATACACAGGTTTGACATGTCGCCACACGTTAAACAACGTTGTTAATAATTATCAAAGTACAACGTTAAAAAACACATTTCAAATAAGACACCATCTCCTTTCAAGTTTCCAGTTAAACTAAAACTAAAAAACGAATTCACGCAGGGAACTTGTCAATAAACCACGCTGACAGGGCAATAAGACAATTTTCGCAGTATAAAATCACTCTAACGGAATGCTCTCAACATCAACATGTTGATTTCAACTTAGCAATGTCGGAACACATTTCTGCAAGGATTTGCCAAACATGAAGATAATATTAATCGGAAAGAAAAATGTATAAAAATCCATTGTTGCACGTCTCTGAAACTGTTACCAGTATAACATTTTGTTTGCTACATCTGAATTCAGCGAGTCAAGATCAGAAAACATCGGCGACTTTTATCTCGGGCGCAAAATGCCTGTTGAGCAGTGTAACTGTTTTATTCTCTCTCTATCAGAAGTGTTATGTCCCGAGGTTCCGCCAGGAGACACAGCTCGCCCGCTGTGTTTGCCGTGCGACGGCTAGTTTGCAATTAGCGGCGGCCACGCGGCTGTACACACGCGGGCACACGTGCACACGCATGGTCGCGATAACAAACTGTCGTGCGAAATATAATAAGATAACAAACCGGCGGGATCGCGCGCAGATCGTCGTTCTCCCGACACGGCTCTACTCCTCGACACGCCGGCAATATCCGCGCCGCGGAATGCCGGGAGGATGAGTGACGCAAACGAGCAGACAAATCATTTTTTGCTCGCACACGGCCCCGACGACGAATAGCGTCGACAGACATTTCGCGACCCGTCGTTGATTGAGACCAGGAAGCACGTATCTCGTTATCGCTGCGGTTTTTGTGCCAAGAAACTTTTGAAAAGTACATTTTCTTTTAAGAAACGCACCACGAACGGCCGGACGCGGCATACTGATCGGTCTGTTTATCGGGTATCTCGTGCACGCATGCACGTAGCGTCACGTCAAATCTGTAGATCTCATTTTTCGCGTGCAGAATCGTAAATCACTTTCGGCAAGGATTGAGTTTTAAGAAATTTTGCTGAACACTTCATGCGCGGAGAGAATTTTATGGTGATTATTGTAGAATTTTGTAGAGTAGATCGACATTCTGTGCAGTAATTGTCCTCTCGTTTACATGCCACGTATATATATTTTAAGAACTGAAATGTGCTATCAAAAAGTTTGCTACGTCCCTAGCGAAATTTACTGATCCTTAGGCAGGGAGAATATTATATTCTTTTTCATATCAATTTATATTTCTTTTTCATATAAATTTTCTTTGGAATTTTGCTATATTTCTAATAATGCAGAAATAGATTGTCAATAAGGTATATCTTGCCAAAGAGAGGGCATGGTACATCTTTTCAAAACTTCCTTATAATTATATTAAATTATAAATTTTTTAATAGCACATTTCAGTTTCTAAAATATAAATAGCACGAAATGAGAGGATAATCAATTACTGCACAGAATAACTATCTATTTTACAAAAATCTATACTTAACTTTACTACAAAATTCTGTCTATATATACATACATTTATTTTTAAGGATTATTTTTTTAACCATTCGCGGAAGAGGTATAAAATTACGTTTAAAAATTGTTCTTCTCTAACTCGCGGAAAGTAGAATTTTTATTAATTAGAAACAGTCGTTATATTATTAATAATAATTACCAAGTAACATCAATTGCTAAAAAACTGATGAGATCGAATCAATGTTGTATTTTGCATTTTATATCGTAAAATATTTCATAGGAGAGAGGAACTCGAGAAGGATAACTGCCGATGTAACGTAGGAAAAGCGTGCGAGAAATGGCAATTAATATTCCGTCGCCGCGGATAAATAGCTTTTGGCAATTGTGGCGATTATCGTGATTCAGACCAGAGACCGCGGTTCCGTACGACGAGCACGGTGGAATTAATAGAAAACGGCGATGGTCCCTGTGATCGGGATGGCCCCGTGTGCCACCGGGAACGTCTCCATGGTGTTTACATTCTTCCGCGTGATAAAGATCCTCGTTTCCGTGATGAATTGAAGATACGCGTCGGTGACTCGTGGAACTTTGCGAACTCGTTATTCTATCTGGCGTCCGCTAAGTTACACGCTCTCCTCTCTCTCTCTCTCTCTCTCTCTCTCTCTCTGCTCCCTTTCTTCCATCCTGTCTTCTTTACACCGTCTCCGAAACTCAAACCGGATGAAAGATTGACGCGCGTTCCTCGCTGGAGCTCACGACTAACGCTTTCGTCCGCACCCTCGACATCGCTCTCGTCCCTCCTCGAGAGAAGAGAACGCACGTGATTGTCACGTGGTTCAATGAGACTTCGCGGCGTTTTCTAATTTCGCCGACGTTACCCTAAATCATTGTTTCGCACAGCCAGGCTTGCTCGAGTGCCCATTATCGTGCCACGTGACGAAATCGCGGAGAACAAACGCGAGCGCCCACGTCTCGCTGGGATTGGTCGGCGTAAACAATGGAAAGTCGCCTACCATTTGTATAATTCGGAAAAATGTTCTTATAATTGCATTTCGTGACGGTGATTCAGCCGGAAGTCGGACAAGCTAGACCGCGAAAGACTCTCGCCCTTTTGAAAGAGGTGTCTTTTCTTCGCGGAGAAAACACTGAGGATATCATTTGCCTATAAATGTGGCTCTGCCATAAAATATCAATGTTAGTTTTGCCCATGCAAAATATATAAAAGAGTTGTGGAGACCATGATACTCTGAAAGTGGTACACTGGCCTTTTTTACTGCCTATTCATAGTGTTTGAGAGAGAGAGAGAGAGAGAGAGAGAGAGAGAGCAGTACTCCCAATAATGTATAACCAAACCCTACAGATCTTGTCAATCGCAGTGTTTTTTCTATAGATTGCAACAGAGAAACGACGGTATTTCTTCGATTCCCTAGTGAAAATGATGTCTAATAACACTTTATTGAAGCTCTTTTTTCCATAAAGAAAAGTTTGCAAACTCTTTAGAACAAAAAAAGAAAAGTGTTATTAGACATTTAATACTTTTTTTTACTCTTTAATTTCCGCCAGGGTTGAAACTTGGTACATAACTGAGGATGTGTGCTGACTGAACATTATGTATAATAAAAATTGTGGCTGTCAGAACTGTGCAGATGGGCACACAACAATTTTTAACGCTTTTTTCGGTTTATTTTGAAGTCATATAAAGTTTTCTCTGTAACTGTATGTGTGTAATATGCGATGTAATATGTAGCAACTATAGCAGTTTCCTCCGTGATTGTGTTGTGAAAAAATGATGTTGCTTTCCGAGTGTTTTCGCGCAAATAGAACTCTGCCCCGGATTCCATCGCGAGAATCACAAGTCGTCCGAGATTCGAGGGGATGAAGAAGGGGGAAGGGGGGGAGACGGGAACGTACGTTGGGGAAAATCGAAATCGACTCGCATTTAGGTCACCCAGATCCGCTTACGCTTTTAGCCGCGCGAGAACGCACACGGTGCGGCGTTATAACTTTTCACGCGTGTCTCTTGCAGGCGCGACGCGATGCGGACTTTTGGGGGATTCTGGCACGCTGCGTTTCTCGACGGAACGCCTTTCAGGCGCGCCTTGTCACGGTAATATGGTAGATTAGTCACAGCCTAATGATGAAAATAAGAGGCGACGCTCGCGGTGGCGTGCGATTTGGCCGCGACGGACAGGCTAAACGATAATCGCCGCCATAAAATATCGAGATTCTTCACGCGCGTACGTACACGCCATTAAGGCTATTCCTAGAGAGAGCGTTGGCGAAACAAGTAATAAGCGGCTTCGACAAACGCGACGGTGGCCAACTTCCCGGCGGATGACGCGTTCTCGAAAACGCAAGCGGCGCGCTTTTCCATATAATCGTAAATTTTCTGCGCCGCAGTCGTTAACGTTTGCGCCGCGGCATTAGCTTGTTAGGAATCTCCCGACAAAATGCAACGGACCGACGGCTTCACGGCGAGCACGCTTCTTCGATTGCACGGCAAATAAACCGCATTAGATAGAATTCTGTTTACTTGGCAGGACAGAAAGCAGAAAGATAGGAGAGCCAATCAAAACTCGCGCTAGTGGTCAAGTAATCAGTTGACAATTTCTGCTTTTCCACAAGCACGAGTTCTGATTGGCTTCTGCCTTTTTGCTTCTTTGCCAAGGTGTGAATTATTTGTGTATGTGTGTGAACTATCCCTTAGAATTCTTAGAATCGCTCTGCCGAAGTTGACAAGTACGAAATATAGACTCGTAGCTTTCAACGTAGTACTTAGTCTGTTAATACTAAGGTAGAATCATTTTAACTCCCCTGATTGATTTTTCTCTTGTAACTCGCCTTAACATGTTAAATCATCTTTTCATAGGAAGCAAAAGTAAAGTAATACTACTTACAAAAATTTTTCAAATTTACATTTTACATTACAAATTTATATTTTTTAATTAAATCACAGCAAGTGATTTTTCGAAGTGTGTAAGTCAAAATACTTAGCATTGGCAGTCTATTAGGTTTGCTCTCAGTATATGCATATGTGTGGTATACCGATCTCTCGCGGGAGATCAGCGTCACATGCGCGTGACAGCGATAAAATTTCCTCCTATGTCCGCACAAACGAACCAAGTCCGTAGGACGTAATTACAAAAAAAAAAAAAAAAAAAAAATACAGAGTGGGTAGTGTTTCCAAATGAACCATGGTAACGAGCGTGTTGATCGGGACCACACGCGCACCGGGAACGCGCGTGTCCTACAACGATACACTCTTTTTCCCGGCGACATTCCCCAGGGTGTGTCCTCTGACCCGAACTCTGCGCGGCACCTACGAGCACCGAGACCGAAGGCGCGGTCCTCGTCTTCGTGTATAAATAGACGGTCCGAAAATATCGTCGGGCAGCCAGGCGTTCACCAACCGCGACCGCGATGACGGAGAAGCGCGAAGGGTCGACGACGACGACGAGCGGGCGGACGGGCGGACGGAGAAAAACGAAACAATGCGTAGCGCGGGCAATTATATGCGACGAATGCGTGTCGTTGTGACATTCGAACGACAACCGCGACGGCAACGACCACGCGCGCGCGATCGTCGCGTCATGGAAAAGACCGCGCGCGGTTCGAACGGGGAGAACAGAAGAGAAGAGAAAAAGAACGCGTGAAGGGGCGCGGTGACTTGGCGCCAGCATTCTCTCTCCCGATCGAGATTACGTTCGGACGGCAGCTTCGACGAGTAATTTTCACTGCTCCACCGCGCCGTACGGCATCGATCTTCGTGGGAAAGACGTTTACCTGCCCTTCTTGCGTGTCCCGCCGCAGAAAAGGTGTTAAACTCCTTTGTACAGTTGCGAAGTTCCCATGTACGATCGCGGATACGTCGAGAGGACTAGCTCGATCGCGGCTGATCATTGGCTCATTCGCTGAGATCGTCGCGACATTACATAGAGCTGTCGTGTAGATTTCGTCTATGTGATTGTTTACGTATTTTCCATGTGATGTATACACGATTGTTTTTCATTTAGACAATGTAAATTATGTAGAATATTGCAAGTTATATTAAAGTAAACGAAAAGAAGTAATTAAATTATGAGACGGTTATTTGTTTTGGGTATTAATTATGAATATAATATTTAAAACAGATAATAAATCTTTATATGTAGACGAATAAGGCTCTTAAGATTAACAATCAAACGAATAATCAGAAAGGCAAATAAGAGTCAATGTCGGAACTAAGGGCTAAACAATGAAATATAATTTACTACATAAAATTTGTTATTATATTTTAAAAAATGTAATAATAAATTTTATGTAGTAAATTATATTTGATTATTTAGGTCTTAGTTCCGACGTTGGTTCTTAATTGCCTTTCTGAATATTCGTTTGATTAATAAATTTTTATCTCATTGCATGAAAGATTGGTAGACTTAACTTTCTGTGAGTAAGAATATCGTCAGAAAATTCTGTTTAAAAATTCTGACTTCAACTTGTTCGGGAAACAACGTTCATAAATTTACATCAGGATTGTAAGGGTTAAGTAAAAAGTTTTCTGTAACTGATTTTTGAACAAGCTACACGTTCTCTAAACGACATTCATAACTCATTCCCTATACAGATAACATCTCAGACGTATTTTATATTGTCGTAGACGCAGAGTGTGATAATTTACATTGAACGTCCAAATCCCATCTTTGACTGAGAAATTTTCATAACTGCGTTTGAATTTGTCGTTTCAATTGACATGAGACGCAGTTGCGCAAGTGGAAGCAAAGACGTCCGCAAAATCGTTAATTCTTCAACTAATTCCTTATTCTATATGCGTGTACGGCTTTTGTCGGAATTGAATTACGGGATTTTCCGCTTGAATCGCGCGAGTAACTTGAAGTCGCGTTTATGCTATTTCAAATAAAGAGAGCGTCTTCTTCGCGAAAGAAGCGTTTAATGTCGCGTGTTGATGTCCAGCAATGATAATCATTTCCTCGATGAAGCGGATAGCCGCTCGCCTCCTCGTGAACTGTCGGGATGAAGACTTCCGACTGCGCCGCTCAGCTTCCTAACCACGCGGCTCTGAAGTACCTAAGCTATCGCACGCGATCGCTCGTCATCTCGACGCGACGACCGCGCGAATATGGCTGAGAGGTGTTCATGTCCAGCGCCGATGTAATAGCACGTTACACAGCACAGACCATATACAGGACGTCCCAGACTCTCCTCCGCAGTTTTGTGGGAATGTAGAACGGATTGAGGCGAACATAAAATCCCATACTATTTTGCGATATTCGCAATAAATCTCGAGATATTAATTAAAAAAGTTAAAAATTAAAACAAAGGTTATGACGGCTCTAAGAAATCTAACAAAATTAAAAATCTCAATAAGGACACAAGAGCTAAATGCAGTTATTATGTGCTATAATTCAAAGATACATGAAAAGTATTTTACAAAAAACGTTTCGATCATGTAATGTAGTTCTCTTCAGTCAAAAGGTGTTACAAATCGTATGAAGGTCGCAGTGTAAATAATCGTATTAGTTAAATTAGTTGTGTTGCATCAAAATTAAAAAAGATTGGCGAATGATCACGCGCGATATGGTAGATGAATGGCGCCGTCTACCATTGTATACTCATACGTTAGGTCAAACTAAACAAAAAATTCCTCTACTATTTTGCAAATAACCATATCGATTTTTAGAAATTAAGGAAGATTTATGCATTATGGTGCACAATTATGTAACAATTTTCTTTCATTAATAACTAAAAATCTATTTGCAAGACGATGAAGAGTTTTTTTGTTCAATTTGACTTAACAAACACACAACAGCACACATCGTCACTACAACTCATCTACCATATCACGCGTCATCATTCATTAATCATCTTTCATTAATATCTCGATTATTGCGAATATCGCAAAACGGTACAGGACATTTATGTTCATCTCAATTCGTTCCCACAGAAATTGCGGAGGAGAGTCTGGAACATCCTGTATATACATCCCTCTTATGTTTACGAATCACGCGATCTTTCACAGCACGGCGCGGCATTGATGTCAAAAATAATCCGGTGTATTTGGAAGTAATGATCGCGACGGTGCAGGTGCTACTAGAAAGTATTAACACTTCGTCCGGTGTAGCAAGCCGCAATTAACTGCGAAAATCATGTTACTCGAAATGCGGTCTAACCGATGTCACGCGATTCGGTGGAGACTGTGCGTGTCGAGAAACGATCACCCGAGCGCTAGTAAATAAGATAATCACATGTGTACGTAAAATGTTCGACGGGAGAGTCTCCTTACACTAAACTTGTCCGATGTTATTATATTCAAATACCTAGCTAAACGTCTTGCAAATTGAATAACTCCCGGATATTTAAGTCTGGATATTATGTTTATTAGAATCAGAGTAAAGTTCCCATTATTATCATTTACATTCGCAAGGCATCTGCATAGGCGAGACGACAAAAGGAATCTGAACAATTTGAAATTTGATCGTGCGTGAAAGAAGTTGCGAGTTGCCCGTGTGATCGTATTTGCCGTACTTTTACGTTGCCGTTTTTTACGATACTTGAGTATTGGAAATAAGTAATAAAAGGGCAATATGTGTACGTGGACGCGTCCTAAAGAAATTGTTTTTAGTTTTATATCGCTACGTCGACTAATGAACGAGTTATAGCCACTTGAGGGGATGCCGGAGCGAGCGACGAACTTGATAAGCGTCGATAACGTAGAGCGATCATCAAAAAGTAGAAAACGTTATCATCATTTACCGATGATATCGAATTTATGTACACAGAGATACTTATGTTACATTTTATTTTCGCACGTAATTTTATTATATAAATTGGAGCAATCAGTACGCTGTAATTTTTGAAAAATTAAATCAGTGTCACGATAGCAATAGTTTCACATCGTTTTCACCCTTGAAGCAAGAATGCTCTATTTATGCATGTACCTTTACTATATAAAAGCATTTTTAATTTGGTCAAGTCAACACAAAGTAAAATTTGTTGGGAAATGTCGTTGATGTGATACCAAATACCTTTACAAAACTATTGTCTCGTGTTGATTCGACCAAATAAAAAATCTTTTTGCATGGTGAAAGTACGTGCGAAAATGAAGCGGAGCATCCATCAATATGAGACGAGAACGATAAGGAACAGTTACTTTAAGACATCGAATCTTTCTACAAAGATTACTTCTTTCTACCTATGTCGAATTAAAAACCCTTTTGCATGGTGAAAGTACATGCAAAAATGAAGCGGAGCATTTCACGTGAACCGGAAGACGATGCAGAGCGAAATAATTAAACTTTACGTCATTTTCGAAAATACATCTTTGCGAACGCGAAAATTACTTAAAAAAACTGTAAGATATCCCAAAATATACTCTAGATACTAACACTATATTACTTAAATAACCTGCAGTAAAATGATCGACTTTCAGTCAATGCGCGAGAATCCGACATTTCTATGACGCTAAGTTGTATCTAACGTTATGAACTTTGGGCTATTAGAAAATTATTTTAAAGATTCTGGACATGTTACTCAAGGAGTAGAGTGACATTATCATTCAAGAGATGATGCAGAACGAAATACGCACACTTTACGTCATTTTCGGAAATATACCTTTGCAAACGCGAAAATTACTTTAAGAAACTTTAAGAAATTATCCCAGGCTTAACTCGACTTAATAATTTTGCGGAAACATAAAACACTTCGGTTGAATCTCGACTTAATAATTTAGCGGAATCTCAAAACACATCCGTTCGAATCTCAATTTGATGGTTCTGAATCTCAAAACACTCGGGTCCAAATCTCTTAATAATTTAGCGGGAAATCGAAACATTTCGGTTCGAGTCTCAGCTTAATAATTTAATTTGTTGTCTTTAATTTGTCGAAATTTAATTTGTCGTCTTGTCAACAAGAAACACGTATGCATAAGAAAATATCTCCGAAGAGATAGTATGTCGTATATAATACGACATAAGTTATAAAGTAATTAATCAAATAGCATATATAGAGCATACATAGAGTATATATAGAGCATAAAAAAGCGTATATAACATATACAGAGCATATAAATATGACATGTTGAAATATATCAATTTAATGTATCATCAAGAAATAATCCGACGAGAAGAAAGCCTGCCGAGTCGAAATTTCAATTGGCCATTGTTATGCAAGAATGATCCAATTAAAAAAATTACAAGCTCTTATCAATGGATACTCCATTCACATCTTTTTAATCCAAACAAAAAAATTCAGACCTTGCAGATGTTTGAAATGAATTAAGAAACAGTTTTTTTATTTTTTACCAGTCGCATCTTTTTGGACATTTTTCTAAAGATTGAAATTCTAAAGATCGAACTAGTCAGTACTCTTAAATAAATGAAAATGCTGAAACGTTAAACCATTACAAAAATCTCAGAGCTAAATTCTTTGGTTGGATCATTCTTACGTAACTCCGGCGAATTGCAAATTCCAATTCTTACTTTACTTCCCGTCGGACCCAATGCGATTTACGTCTACGTGCATGCGATCTACGTAAAATGACGCTTTGTATCTACTATATGAGCGTCTAAATTGAGCGCTTACCATTGCGCGTCGTCCCACGCGTGTCCAGAGTCCACCAGCCATCCTGTCGCTGCATCTGACGCTGCGATGGTCCTCGCGTCCCACGTCGCCTGTAATTCACTCCCGACCGCGGTCGAATCTAACGGAGGTTTCCCGAAAAATTCCGTCTCTCTTGGGGGATACACTCCGAGTTGCGAATTGCGTATGAAATATCGCGAACTGCGTCTTCGAGGAAATATCGGCCTTTCGGGTAAACGACGAGTATGTGCGACAAATTCAGCAACGGTCCGATCGAGTTGTATCGCTTTGATACACGCGCGACGCGAATCGCTTACGAAGAAAACGGAATCCGCGAGCGAAGGGAACACGCGACGTGAATCGAAGGCCGATCTCGCGAAATCTTTCGACGCGTGGGTGAAGTAATCTGTGCGAAATTCTCATATGCGACACGAAATATCCCTATGTAACGTTTCGATGGAGCAGCGTAGTAGACTGCAATACAGCTCCGCAATATTTTTGCGGACAACAGCTCCGCAATACTTTTGCGAAGATAATTCCGCAATATTTTTGCGGATAACAGCTTCGTAATACTTTTGCGAAGACAATTCCGCAATATTTTTGCGGATAGCAGCTCCGCAATACTTTTGCGAAGACAATTCCGCAATACTTTTGCGAAGACAATTCCGCAATGCTTTTGTGGATAACAACTCCGCAATATTTCTGTGAAGTTCGCTCGCGACTCTTCCGCAAACATGATCCGGTGAAATTTGCAAATCTATCAAATTAATAATCGCGAACGCGAGCGTGAATGAAAAATAAAAAGCTATGAAAATTGTGACGATAGAGATGAAGATTCTAATTAAAATTCACGCGAAAAAAATGTTACGGCGTGAGACGTCTATCTTCATTCGATGGAATTTGTCGCGCGCCGCGTAAGTAAACAAACAACTGCTCGCATGACTTATATACATCGCATTTCTCGCGAGGGATCAACGCTAGCTAGCATTGTCTCTATTGTGTCCCGCGTTAGGAAACTTTAACTCTAAGTGAAAAATTGAAACGACGATCGTGAAATTAATTTTGCAAGCAGTTTATATAATCACGTTAGATCATTTCGCGCAGATGCCGTACGATATCGAGTTTTACTTAATAACGAAGCACGAACTCTACTTTATGAAATACAATCGCGATTCAAGTTCACGCGAAAGAGAAAATTGAGAAAATTAACGATCGAAAATTAAAATCTATGACGTGGGTGATGTGATTGCGCATTTTCTGTAGCGCAATTTCTTTGCGCACTGCTTGAGACACCTGGAAGATCGCATTCAATAAAACTGAATAATTTTACAAAATTTTGAATGTTCAGAGTGTATATTCAATATTTTAAGAATCTACCAGATAGTGTTGGTTTGATTAATCAAAATTTCCTCCGACAAAAATCGTCGACAAATCAATAATGTAAGTTAATTAATTAATAAATATATGTACATTGGGAGAAAACTACTTGAAAATTTATTTGCCAAATTTATGTAGAATATGCATTACTAAATTATTTTTTGAAAAAGCGATCTTCCAAATGTTTCAAGCAGGGTGCTTTTTATTGGACGGCACATACGCATACTACAACTACAGCAAAATAAATCGCATTGGTTCATAAGCATGCACTACATCGAAAGAGTTTTTGTCTTTCTGTTATCAATATGTTTCTTGTTTTGACTCACCGAACTGCCGAGCAGGGCAGCCACGTTCTGCTTTCGTTTCTGGAACAGAAAAATGCCGTTTCACCGATTAGATTCGTGCATTGATGTCGATTTAAGTGAAGAAGTTTGAAAGATTAAAAAAAAAAATAAGCGCGATATTTTTCACGTTGGGAGAATTTTTTGGAATACATTCACACTAAAATATTCCACTTTTTTTTCTCGACGTTGTGAATAAATCTCTTAGTCAGAACAAATCAACATTTTTCGAAGTGGCGATGTTACCCAGAAAAATTCTCCCCGCGTGTAATTACAATTTAACGCGATCTTTGACTCAATTCAAATTATCTCAATTTTGAGCAACAAAATTATCAGTCTTGTTAGATTTCTAATTATGAATGCTAATTAGTGGTGCTCACCTTCGAGCAAACCCTGCTCGGCCCGAGCCGGATCCTCCGGCGCAGCAGTCCCTTATAATCGGCTGGTCACTTGCTTCGTCTCTGCAACAGAAAATAGATTTAATTTAGTATTAATTAGTTGCACACGATAATAAAGGCATTAACCCCTTCAGACCTGATTTTTTTAAAGCAAAAAGAATTTCTTGCTGTCACAGATTTTAATTCAAATATTGACGTAGTAAACCAGTGTACATTATAATGTGGAGTCTGAAAGAGTTAAGGAACTCGATTTCAAGCAAAAGAATTTGTCAGATTTCTAATTACGAGTGTAAATCAATGAAGCTCACCTTCGCGCCGACTTTGCCAGGCCCGAGCCGGATCCTCCGGCGCAGCATCCTCTTAGAGTCGAGTGTTCGTTTCTGCAACAGAAAGCAAATTTAATTTAGTATTAATTAGTTATCCAACAATGGAGGCATTAAGGAACTTACTTCGAAGCAAAAAAATTTTCAGTTTCCTGGGATTTTTTATTATGCATACAAATCACTAAAACTCACCTTCGAGCCGACTCAGACAGGTCCGAACCTCCGGCGCGGCATCCACCAAGCATCGCATCCCCTATAGACGTGTGACTGTGTGTGCTCTATTGAATCTCTGCGAATATATATAAAAAATATATATAAAAACATGTAAAAATATATAAAAATATATATAGTAAATAGATTTTAATTTAGTATTAATTAATAACTTAGTAATTTAGTATAAAATAGTTACACGTACGACAGTAAGACGAGGAAGAGAAATTATCGTAACGGCACGCTCGAGTTCCTTCTCAATGCGTAATAAGAATAAATAAATGATAACCGAATAAAGAAATAATAATACCCGATTAATTAATGGATGATGATAATATCTGATTAGCATTGAGGAACTCAATCGCGACGTTTCTCTTTCTAACAAGTAAATGAAACGCGTAAAAAAGGTAAATGAAATGTGGATAGTTACTTGCCGCGTTAAAGCCCGCAACGCCTGCTCGCATGATGAATACGCGTCTTAATGTGTCTTAATTATTGACTTAATTGTCGCGGAGTCGAAACGCGGTATTAAAAATCGGTGCGGAATAATCTAGAAAATAACGCGACAACTCTCAATGCGTTCGCCTCGACGGTTGATAGTGTTATGGTGTGATGCTCGAGCACGTGTTCATACACGCGTGTTTACATGACCCGAAGCGCCGCTGAGTCTCATCCAAGCGGGCCGTTACGACGGCTTGTTTACCTAGACTTTGTTCAGCCTAAAGTTTTTGTTAGAGCTGTTGCTCAGGTATTGTTATTACCGATTATTCGATCATCATTATTCCGTTATTATCCACTCGCGGATATTATCACACGATTGTCGAGCAGATGTTATTAACACTACTATTTAATATTCTATATTATATTATATACTATATACTATATTATATACTATTATACCATATAATACCATATACCATATATACCATATAATAGCATTATTACTTCTTTATTCGGTTCTTATTTAATTATTACTATTACGCGTAAAGCAACTCGGCCGTGCCATTACGACGATTTTTTTACGATTTCTTCGTCTTTGTTCAGTTATTATCATGCAATAAACAGTTGTGTGGGCTATATATATATATATATATATATATATATATATATATATATATATATATATATATATATATA
>NW_022639466.1:1700369-1701701 GCF_010583005.1 Odontomachus brunneus | reverse complement strand
TATATATATATATATATATATATATATATATATATATACTCTGAATATTCCGCCGTGGTAAAAAGTGCGATAAAAGTACGGTGTCATCTCGAAAAATATCCGTGAACTAATTTTTCGCTCTACTTTATGATAGTTGTCAGAAAACCTAACCGCATGTAATCATAAACTTTTCTGCAAATTTTTCGTATCTTTTTTGGCATCGAAACTAAATTCTGAAAGTGTTCTTTGAAATTTTCCTGATTGGAACATCTACAGTTTCGGTATGTACAATCTGCAGAATGTTTATATTAAACAAATATTGCACTAACTGACAGCTCAAAATTTAAATTTAAACATATTTTTTAAATAAATTTAAACATATTTTTTCGTTTTCGTCACATATTGAGCAATGCTCCAATTTACTTTTGCATGCACTTTTGTTGTATAAAAGCGTTTGTAATTCTGTGCAACAAGACGTAAACTTTGCAGAAAAAAGTCAATGTTATGTCGGTAAAGTTTTCATGTCCGATATCCCCTTAAAGGTCCATCTATGGGATTATAAGAATAATCGTGGTTGCTGATTACTCAATTTATTTACTGCTTATGTCTTATTGTCTATCGCTAATTCTATTGTAGATGGATCTTGAAGCTGCGGCGTCGATGTCAGGCTTCGGCTCGATATAAATATCAAGTTAAAGTTCCTCTAATCAGAGTTATGGGACAAAGCGTGATGATTCCTGATTGATTTGTCCGCAATTTTTTGGGATGACGTGAATGAGAAGTATTCTCTACTAGGAGTGGGAAAAAAGCTCCATGTGAGTTGTGAATCATTCTTGCATAACTACAGCTAATTAATAATTGAATTTAACGAGTTTCGTTTGCATATGAACGCTCGGATGCCTAAATCCAGTCACTTTGCATATTTTTTCATTATATATAGATATCTTCTTTTTACTTTAATAGCATTTTCATCACTCTGACTCTAGTGGCACGGAATTTGAGTTTCCTCTTACATTCTTATTAGTTTTCTAATTCGATTCCCGTGTCTAAGCAGCGGCACATAGCCGATAAGTCGGCGATTACGCGTGCCGACGCAATTCACTCCCCGTGTCTGATTGTCATGCCGCGAGTGCGATTGTGAAATCTGCAGGTCGCAAGTACCTCATTGCGGCCATTAAGAAAGGCATTTGTGCACTTCGTCCTTCGCGTCGGCACGATGACAGTAATGGCGCGTTGCTGTAAAACTAATGCGAGAGCACCTTTCGCGAGCATTACTCTTGTAAGCGCTATACCACGTATCCATTAAGGTCATCGAGAGAGAGAGAGAGAGAGAGAGAGAGAGAGAGAGAGAGA
>NW_022639466.1:1691574-1699308 GCF_010583005.1 Odontomachus brunneus | reverse complement strand
AGAGAGAGAGAGAGAGAGAGAGAGAGAGAGAGAGAGAGAGAGAGAGAGAGAGACCTCGCCACCGTTTCTGCAATCGCTACGTTTCCGAAACGTTCGCTACCACGTCGTCTCGGCGACTGTTCGACCTAATCAATTTTCCGATGAACGGAACGCTGCTCCAGATTTCAAGTCGCGAGTATCGAGGCTCATGAGGAAGAGACATTTCTATACGAAGTGTCAGTTAGTAAAAGCTATCTTGTTCATTTTTCGCCGAAATCTAGGTTAACAGTACACTTCGATTTCTCTCCCTTTTCGCCGTCGTCCTTGGACGAGTAGTGTGTTTTTATTTGTTGGAAATGACAGTTTATAGTCAGTATTTGGAACAGTTGCAGCTGCTAAGAGCAAAAGTTACCAGACTAAGTTACAATTAACAGAACTATGCAGTCTGATCCCTTAACTGTTTCGAGTAACGCGGTAACTGTGTGCGGATGTCGTGTGACTGAAGCGTGCAAAATTATGTTTGCCTTTTGCGACTTCTGGCACGATATATGTAATCACGACGTGTGTGTCTCGTTGCAATATGAATTCCAAATATGTAAATTATATCGCATGCATGAACGATAGGAAAAAAGAACCAAGTTAGTTCAAAATCACTAAATACAATTTATCGAAATCTTTTATTCGCGACTGCATATACACTAAGTAAACAGATATTTAAGAAATAAAAATTACTTATACGGGATAGCAACTAATAAAATATATATTTACTTTTGTCTATATGTATAAAATTTTTCAAATAAGAAAATATACACTTTTTTTAAAGCCTTAACTTTTCATGAAAGCATTTATTTATTTTATCTAAGTAAAAGAATTTTTAGATTTATATAAATATGTTGTGTTAATACCCGCATCAAATAAATCTTTTTTTATTTTCTAAATCTTTTTTTATTCTTTCTTTCACACAGAACGTAGAACGACAATATTATTGTCGATTTTCTCCGGAGATTTGTACGTAGATTAGAATTTTAAATGGAAACCGCGCTCTCACAAGACGTTGCTGAAAAATCACGCGGCGCGAACGGGCTTTAGGGATTGCTAGGAAGATTATTCGGGTCGAAAGAAAATATAGAATCTCTCCGAACTCTCGAAACTCGTTTACTTTCTCCGAGACAGCAAGGCTGAAGAGAGAAGAGTCCTAAACAGATGAACGTAGTTAATTCGCGTTAGACACGCTGCTCACATTTGTCCCGCTGATAGAAAGAGACCCTAGCCTCGAGCGATTTCGTTAGAGGTGTTCGCGCACCTTCGAGAGGAACCGTCCTTTATTAATTTCTTAATTAATAACAATCACGACTCCTTATGATTTCACGCGCGTACACTGAGAGAAAAATATTTGCCATTTGTAACTATAATCACATAGATATTGTTATAGCTATTATTATAAATTACGATCAAGGAAAACAAAATTATTAATTTATATTAAATTCTATAATCACGTAGAAAAATAATTATTATCATTCATGGAAAACCAAAATGATTAATTTTTATTGAATTTTACTATAATATTAGTGATAATAACTTTATATGCATATTATTACTACCATTTTAATGTTAAAACGATCAAAAAATATGTTTGAGGCCAAAAACAATTTTAGTTAGATCAACAATATTTTTTCTTTCAGTGTGCACTGCCACATGAGTCTTTTGAAAAAAAGCAGTTGTGAAGTCGATGATAGCTGACTATTTCTGATAAAAAGAAATAATCGACAAACAGTTGAAAAATTATCAAATATACACGGAAAAAAAAACAGTATAATTGGCCCACACATAAATCTAGTTGTGTCAGCCGGATTCAATAGTAAAATACGGAACAACTAATTATGTGGTTGCTGCAATCACAGAGCAATTGCTCAGTTACTGCCATTGCCTAGCAGTGACGGTACCTGGTTGCTCCGACCAGAATGTATCCATAGGGTAAATGCCACCACAACCGATTTCCGATTGCCACAACCGGATCACGCGCAACTACATCGATGTGGTTGATGTACCAAAGTAACCAAGTCATATCAATCATACATATTATCATCACATAAAGATAACTAAGATGCAACTATGCTGCTTACAACTAAATATTTAGTTATGTGCACTATATTTTATTTTCTCCATGTAAAAACATGGGTTCTTTGTAAATTACTTTGGTGGCCAAGAGAGAGAGAGAGAGAGAGAGAGAGAGAGAGAGAGAGAGAGAGAGAGAGAGAGCAGACTGCGTTGCAGCTTCGCGTGCAATTAAAATTAGAATGAAGATATTCAGTTATTGCCGCGACGTGTCCAATTGCGCATTAAATTAGAGGCAATTTGCGGGAATTTTTGCGCTACGACGTAAACGACGGTAAATCGGACGACAAGGACAGGGGCTGTTGACCTCGTCTCAATGGCGCCCGTTTGGCGATCGACCAGTTTTCGGTAACGCGCGCGAGCGAGCTTCAAAAATTCCGAGCACGGAATCAATTGAAAATAAACAGGATTCTTCGCCGACCGTTACGTGTCGTAATGACTGATGTATAATGTGTATTTATGTGTGCATGCGTGTGTGTGTGCATACGTATGCGAGAACACGAACGTGCTTATGTGAATATACGATTAATAAAGAACCGAAATTTATTTCCGCCCCGTGCAGAGGTATTAAACGTCGGCGCAAATCTGTGTGAATGCATCACAATCTGCCAAATATTATGTTAACAATTTAATAATGAGCTATTCGGGGTCCGCACAAACGGGAATTTTACGAAATATTCGCGTGATTGAAATCGATTTAGACTAAGAATGAATCGCCAAATATATTACGTCTTTCAAAGTCTGGTTTAATGTATTTTGCACCCAGAGGAAAAAATATTTAACAAATAAAATATATTTATTTGCAATAAATACTAATAACATATATTAAATTTTAATTTATTTATATAAGTAAATATTTTAAGTAAAAAAATATTCATTCGCGCATGCAATGGGCGCAGTATGTATACATATATAACATATTTACTTATAATAATATATAAAATATTTTTCAAATAAGAAAAAATATATTTTCTTAAAACCCTAGCTTTTTATAAAAGTAATTGTTTATTCAAGTAAATAAAAGAATTCCTAATAAGTAAAAAGACTTGAATAAATATTAGATTTAAATAAATTGGTACCTACACATACTGAATAAATATTTTTTATTTTTTAGCTATTTTTTCTTTCAATGTACTTCACAGGAACTCTACCACGTCGTGATAACTTTTTCCTAATTGCGAGGATTTATAACGGGACACTTTAATCGCACGGAGGAACTGAATTAGCACAGGTTTGCGTGGGAAGGTTCGATTATTCACGCGATTATTCATGGAGAGTTTCCTTCGGCCGAAAGAATTCGATTCGACAGAACAAACGAGCGAAACGACGCGCCAAATGGCCTCCGTGTAACAAGCCGGTTGGTAGTTTCTCGTCAATTAGCGGCTACACGAGGAGTTATGAGCTCCTTCAATGTGTCTCGTGTCGCCTTATTTCCCTCCTTCAAAGACGAGAAGTCAGGGAGGATCGTAAGAGATTCAATGAGTATCGATGTATATGCACGGTCTGTGCACACACTCTCTCTCTCTCTTTCTCGAAGAGAATTGGCGTCCTCGTTGCCTCAGAACTTCGTCTCGAGTTTTCCTCTCTTCTCGTCTCATCTCTCTCGCGAACTTCAACACCTTCTTCTCCGTCAGAGATGTTCGCTCCGTCTCAAGACGAAACAAAATCTGACATTGACGAAGATAACGATGACAGGCCGGCTGTGTGTGTTTTGGCAGCGTCATCGGCTAATTTGATGCGCGTTTAATATCCTCCCATGAATCAAAATTTAACGTTCTATCTCGAGTTTTTCGGGATCGCGAGTGAGGTGTGATTTGCCGCCCGAACCGCGCCATGCGGATCCAACTACTACTTCGTCACGCATTCTCGATTACTCACGCTTGCGTCTTTCTCGGCGAAGTTTACGGCAGGACGGTTTTCTGTTCGCGGCCACGTCGAGGCGGATTGATATTCATGTCCCGCGGTAATTTCCGCCCGCAAATGACTGCCCGAATCTGGAATAATCACGATTCCACGTTCGACACACGTTTGTCCCCACTAATAACCTCCAGCGTGGACAATGCGTGCAAAGTGATTTTTGGCGGCGCGCCCAGTCGCGATCGCACATGTTGCAGTCTCGCCAGATAAACTGCTCTACAGCGGGAACCTCTCTCTGAAGTACAATCAGTATATTCTCTTCAAAAGCTATACTTACAACGAAATGCTATACTTACAACTGCACGGAGAAAAAGATCATTTTACTGCCGAGGAGAGAGCAATTGCTCAGTTGCTCGGATTATTTACTTTCCTTCCTTTGAGTAATGGTTATCTTCGACAAAGAATATTTTTTTCAGAGTACTCTTAAGATATTATCACAAATTTGAGAAATACTCATTATCATAAATTTAAAAAAAGAATTTGCATTTCTTACAAAAATATTCTAAAAGTTTATCGAAAAAAAATAAGTTCAACTTTATGTAGTAAGCATACTGAACTTTAATTTTAATTTCATATTTTCGATTAAAATGCTAAACTTAAGATTCAGAATATATGTTTCATATTTTCGATTAAAATGCTAAACTAAGATTC
The DNA here is from genome assembly GCF_010583005.1 of Odontomachus brunneus. NCBI lineage: Eukaryota > Metazoa > Arthropoda > Insecta > Hymenoptera > Formicidae > Odontomachus > Odontomachus brunneus. The sequence continues at coordinate 1,694,646 of NW_022639466.1, read as the reverse complement.
AGAATATATGTTGAATAAATTCGATACTTACGATGGGCTTTTGATGGATTTGCGAATACATAAACTTATGAAATATCTAAAACAAGCCACTTTTATTTGACTGCAATATGTATTTTTTTGGTGTGCGGTGGTTCAGTAAAAAATATAGCAATGCAAACAGTAAAATCTTGCTGAAAGGATCGGCCAACAATAGTGACTGTTCTTATCACTGATGCATTTTGCAGACACAAATAGTGTCATTGTGCCAAAATTGCATGGAAGTTGGTAATTCTATTGCAACAAACGCAGAAAGTTGGATTTGAAGCGGCGTATCGCAATAAATTTGTAGTGTATAGATTTTGCGATGAAACCTTCCACTATTCAAAATGTGAATATGAAGCAATAAAGTGGAAGTGTTCCCATTGAAAATCAGTGAATATTCACTGAAAAACAGTGAAGCAGCTCCTTTTACCGATTTAATCAGAAACGTTTACTGATTCTCTGTTCGAGATTACGAGCCGGTTCAACAAGAGGCATTCCATAATGCAACTGATGCTCAAAAAATGTCGAGCGCAGCGTGTAGTGTTATTTTAGACGCAGGCCTGAGAGAGGAGCCGCTCCGAGGAATTTTAATGGAAACGTCGGACGGTGAACAGTAACAAAGCTAAACTATACCGTACACAGTCACCAAAATAAGAGCATTAGAACAAATAAGAACATACTGTGTATGTCGTATGGAGATTTATCGGCCTAGTCTCTCTATCTCCGTCTGTCTTTCTCTCTCTCTTTCTTTCTTTCTCTCTCTACTCTACTCTTTCGTGAATCTCACGTCGCGTAATCACCCGGCTGCTTCATTAGCGGCACGACTGTACAACGAGCTTCGTGCATAATCACGGAAGGATGTTACAAATGTAAGAATAGCGTATCACGATGAATCATCCGCGAGGGTTGCAAGTGGACGACCTGTTGTGTGTGTGTGTATGTGTTTCTTTAGTGCAGATTATAAATATTATCAAGAAAGGGAGAGGGTTTTTCTCGCCACCAGTTTCTCTCGTATTTGGTTATAATATAACGATTTCTTTCTTTTCTCGCGTTACACGTTCCAGTGTTAGTTTAACGAATTAGTTTTCACGTGCTAGAAATTGATAAGACATGTTCTTATTTTGATTTGTGAATTAACAAGCAGTCGAAATATTTTACAATGCAGCCAATGTGTATTATTCTTTGTTATTAACAATGATCAGCGCGTTCCGAATGCAATTTACATGAAGTCCTTTCCGCGAGTATTACGAGAAGAGAGAGAAAGAAAGCGAGGAAGAGAGAGGAAAAGATAGAAACAAAGATGAAACTCCGTTACTTTTGTCAGAGGATTATACAGACTGATGATATGTTCTCATTTTGATACGTGAATTAACAAATAATCAAAATATTTTATAATAGAGTCAACTCTGATATATATATATATCCTTTATTATTATTAACAATGATCTGCGCGTTCCAAACTAATGGGCAGCTTATAGAAGGCTCTTTCCGCGAGTGCTCCAAAGAGAGAAATAAAACATTCGTTACCTTCGTCAAAAGATCGTACAGATTAATAAAATATGTTCACATTTTAATTCGTGAATTAACAAACAGTCAAAATATTTTGCAATGTAGCTAACTCCGATATGTATTTTTTGTTATTAACAATTAATAGCGTATTCCAAATTAATAAGTAGTTTACGCGAGGCTTGCGCTGCGTGCAAGTATTTTACACGCAAAAAATGAAATCTGTTTCTTCATAGAAATCTTCTTATATACAATCTTTCAAGAGGCTTTCATTCTTCGAAAACTAAAAGAAAAATATTCTAATACTCAGAAAATGAGATTTGCTATTTCCTGCAATCCCCTAAACGAAAATTATTGCCAAAAGAATATTCTTTTTGTAATGAAGTAAATTATTAATCGAAAAAATCTGCTGGATACTATTCTAACTTGTTTTCTTTTTTGAATCAGGAGGAGAATATGTTTACTTGTGCGAAACAGAATTGCTAAGGATTGGATTATATTTTTTTGGTTACAAAGAGAGAAGTAAAACATCCGTTACTTTTGTCGGAGAATTATTCATATATAGATTGATAAGACATGTCTCCATTTTGACACGTAAATTAACAAACAGTCGAAATATTTGACAGTGGAGCCAACTCTCTTTTTCTCTCTCTTTCTCTCTCTAATGTATATATTCTTTATTATTAAAAATGACCAACACGCTCCAGACTAATGTGTAATTTATACGCGGCTCTTTCCGCGAGTGTCCCAAAGAGAGAAATAAAATCCATCCATTACTTTCGTCGGAGGATTATACAGATTGATAAGATATGTCCTCATTTTGACACGTGAATTAACAAGCAGTCGAAATACATAGTTGACAGTGGAGCCAACTCTACAATGCGTATCCTTCGTCATTAACAATGATCAAACTAATGGATGATTTATACGCGGCTCTTTCCACGAGTGTTGCAAAGAGAGCAATCAAACATCCATTACCCTCTCCTCGGAAAATGATCTCCCCATTCGAGCCGACACTTTCATCGAGCGATGGCTGTGTTTCGCACAGCCGTCATCGTCGCGTAATTCATCGCGTGAATTTATATCCTACCCCGAAAGCGAGACGTTCATATGTCCACACCGGTCTCACAGAGCGACTCGCGATACGTATCTCTCTCCGCGAAATCGATTACTTGAACTAACTCCAATTAAGCAACGCACACACGCACGTCGTACACGCGAGCAATCCGATACGCTTCTCGAGTGACACTCGGATATCATGAGTCCACGCTTAAGCAATAAAGGTGTATTGCGTCTATCCGTCGCATCTGTAACCATCTTTCACGACCGCGATATCCTACTCGCGGATGTCGCGCTTTCGCATCTCGTCATTGCCGCGACGCCGAGCGAACGAGGTATCTTCGCATACCGCGACGCGTGGAACACGAAAAGTGATTAACACGGCCGTCGGGCATCAATGTACGGTTATTTCTTCTTAGTTGCTGATTTGCGACTCTCTCTCTCTCTCTCTCTCTCTCTCTCTCTCTCTCTCTCTCTCTCTCTCTC
>NW_022639466.1:1676848-1691364 GCF_010583005.1 Odontomachus brunneus | reverse complement strand
CTCTCTCTCTCTCTCTCTCTCTCTCTCTCTCTCTCTCTCTCTCTCTCTCTCTCTCTCTCTTACACGCGCATGCACGGCGACCGGTGTCGCCGTATCTCCACCGGCAATAAAAGCCGGCGGCAGTAAAGTACGGCGTGTTAACGTCAGGTTTACGTTATATCGGCCTTTCCACACGTGAAATGAGAGACCCAGGAAGAGACCGCGACGACCTCGTAACTCTATCAAGAACGGCGACTTGGCAAGCGTTCACAGGGTTACTTTGGTACTCTCCGCGCCGATATACACTCGGTGTGACGGTGGGCGTACCCACTTTTTACAGCCCATATTCAAGTAACCCCCCTCTGGCCTACCTGCCCCTTGTCATCCTCCCCCTCCCGTTATCCCGATGTTCCTACCCGGATACCCGAGACGGCGCGTCAACCTGCGTGATATCCAGAAATTCCCGTGCGGTCGAGCAACTTCATAAAAGTTTCGTGCGGTTATCACGATTGCATGGCGAATAAAGTAACTCGATAATCGCCGCCTTTTTCCTCCTTCGCAAGAACCTTCGTTGACGTCTTACGGACAGGCCGATTTGGGATCTCTGTGACTGTATGTGTATGTGTGTGTGTGTGTGCTTATATGTGAATATGTGTGCGCGCGCGGTTTTACAAGCAAACGAATCTCCGTGCTGAGAAATAGATTCCGATATCGAGTGATTACGGATGACGAGAGATAAATCTCATGCAACGAGAGCTATTATTTCCAATTTACGATACTAGCGTCTTCAAACGAGAAACGTTTAACGTCGCTCGGCGATTTAAAGACGGGTAAGTAGATATGCTATATGTGTATCATAATTCTTCCCCGTACTATTCTCGCCTGCGCGGATCGCGGGCTATTAAATGACTGGTATAAGCATATTTCGCTGCATCTCTCATAACATTCTGTAGAATATTTATTTCTTTTTTATGTTATGATGTACGATATTAGGACAAATTTCTCATCAAAGAATGTATAAAAAAATTCATAAATTTCATAGAGACATTTCTTGTTACTTTGCAAAAAAAAAATCTTTACCATCAATTTTTCGATTAATATTACAAAATTCTACAAAAAGAATGTATTTAAAAAATAATTCTGTACACGCATAATTATAATTAATTCTGTATATATATTTTGTATTACTTTGCAATCTTTATTTAATCTCTTTCATTAATATTAAAAAAACCTTAAAAAAATATATAAAAAAAAAATATATATATATATATATAATTTAATACAGATATCTTTTTATTATTTTGCAATTTTTGCCATAAATTTTTCTATTAATTCTACTGAAGTATATATTTTAAAAATATACTAATTTCACACACACATTTTTTTATTATTTTACAATATTTATCATCAATTCTCTTTCCATTAATATTATAAAATTCCACTAAAATATTCCAATAAAGTATTTAAAAAATACATTAATATCGTAAACGCTGTTGTTATTACTTTACAAATTTTATTTCCTTTAAATTTTTCCATTAATATCAGAAAAAATTTCATTAAAGAATATATTTAAAAAAATTAAAAATGTTGTACAAAAAATTTTGTTATTACTTTGGGATTTTTATTTTATCTTCTACTATTGATATAAGAAACTTTTTTTTTTTTTTTTTTTTTAAATGTATAACAAAAAAAAAAATATATTAGTTCCAGATACTTTGTATTATTTCGGAATCTTCTCTGTCTGTCTTTATTATCTCTCTTTTCGCCTACCTACAATTATTGGCACGTGTTTTTCGCTCACATCGCGAGAGTATTATTCGCTCAAGAAGCGGACTGTCCGAGAATATATGGTCACGGGCCACGCAGCAGGCGCGGGTGCCGTTACTCGTGCCGATTTTGCAAACAAAGTGCTCTGGCCGGGTAACAACGTTGAGCCTAACCCAAACCGCGGTGTCGCTGAACAAACAGAGCGCACCCATCATCCTCGCTCGCGAATCTCCGTCTTGTCGCTAATGCCCCGTGAAACTCGCCGCGCCGTACGAATTAAAGAGTGAAATATGTTAATGGACTTCCCTCTCTCTCCCTCTGTAGCGCGCGCGCGAGAAGAGAACGAGCGCGGATGGTATCTTGATTAAGGTGTCTGGCGGACGTTAGTCATTCCGTCGGCGGCGGCACCGCGAAAATCTAATTTTCGCCGGCAGAAACTGAAAAACCCGGATGACTGCTCTCTGCCGGGCCTTCCAGCCGGCTTCCAGCAGCCTCCCGTTTTCGCGGCCCGCCGTCCCACGCGCTCGATCTTTCACGCTTCGCCGAGGACACGTGCGCCCTTTCTTTCTCTCTCTTCCTCTCCTCCTTCTCCCTCCTCCCCTCTCTCTTTCTCTCTCTATCGTGTCCTTTTGAGTGGCGCAAAAGTGGTGTCGAGCTCGTAATCGAATGCGCTTAATATAATCAACGATACCACGCTGATCGGTCGTAGCGCCTCCCTTGTTACGCGCGCGGTGTAAAAAATTCGGGATACTATTAATAATTAATTACCTCCTGCCAGCCGATAGAGAGCTTGCACGCGTGTGCTGTGCGAGTTACGTGCGGAAGCGAGGTATCGTTATTGAGTTGCGCGAAATCAATTATAAACGCGCCGAGGGAGTTCAATGACGATTTTACATAACAATCTCGCGCGACGGATCGCTCCGTGTCTCGGTGCGTCTCGCACGCACCATCGAGAGCTTTTACTTTCCGCGCGCGCGAGCGCAATAATAATATAATATCAAGCATTGAGAAAAATTCGCGGTATTTTAATTGAAACGGATACCACTCCGCGTGCGACCGTCGCTTTAGTGCCGCGCCGGGGATTTCACGTGACACGTGAAATAATTCAAGTCGGCGGCTCTCGCGAGTCCGCCTGTTAGCCCGCTAATTGAAGACACATTACAAGTACGCGCGCTTAATATCCGCTAATTGAAGATACATCGCTGAGCATCGGACGGTAGCGCGCGCCGGGCCAAAGTGCAAGACGTGTAAACGCTGCGCTTCGTTGAGACGGACGCGGACGCCAAACGACGACGACGACGACGGCGTCGTCGGCGAGAACGGTGGACTCGCGCGCTCACCGCTGCTCACAGCTTCGTAAATATCCCCTTTCACGTCGCCAGGAATACAAATTCGCCGTGCGTCTTTCTGATTTAATCGACATAGCCGAGGCCCCCGTCGTCCGCCGGGATACCCGATCTCGCTGAGCCGGGACGTTTTATGCGATTGTTTGTGCCACGAAATAGCGCCCGTTGATCGCTCGTTAATTGGAAATACGTCGGGAAGCCATTCGCGCTCGAGAGAAGGCCAGAGGGCGAGCGTATCTCAAACTCTTTAACGCCGGGGCGCAGGAGGCGACGGTCAGCGCGCTGCCAGCAGAGAGAGAGAGAGAGAGAGAGAGAGAGAGTCAGCTCGGAATAATATTATTGATGTTCGAGAATCCCCTTCGCGAAATAATATTATCGATGCTCGAGAGAGAACCTCCGACACCCTGCCCTCGTCGGCGGCAGAGTGGATAGGACGTCCCGTTCGCCTGGGGATAAATAAAATCACAACGCCGACGGAATAACGCACGTCCGTCTAATTGTGCACAAACGAGAGACGGAGTCGTCGGCGAGAGCGAATAATCGCGCGATTAATACGCGCGTTTGTGACTGCCGGCGCGACTCGCGGTAGCTTCTGCTTCATTGCGAAGTGCGATTATTCGCGAGCGGCCGGCGCGCGGTAGCCGGACTGTTCCGCACAGTCGTGACGCGGTTTCGCTTGCTAATTATTTATGCCACCGATGTTTTGCTCGGTAATAGCTGATGAACTCGGGAACAGAGGTGGGAGGTTGCGTCACTTCGCTTACAGCTCACACGCAAAAAAAGAATTAGCTTCCAGAGCTAAAAAATAGCTGTGGCAGATAAGATGTGTCACTGAAATAGGGACAGCTAATGTCGATACTACCGAAGCTAAATTTATTCGCTATTAAACTTAGGCGCTACAGCGAGAAATATTAGCTGCTAGAAATAAATGACTGTAACAAATAATAGCTGTACGGCAAACTTCTTTAATATATGCATACGATAAGAAATTTAAGAATAACTGCCATTTTTTTAACTACTTGAAATAATATGCATTTTTAATGTCATCTAATATATTTGTATTTCATAGCGAGTGCATCTTAGCTGTCATAGCCAGTTCTTAACAGTGACAGCTAAACGATTAGCCTTTTGACTAAGTTTGAATCAGCTACCGCGGTTTAGCTGATATTACTAAATCATTTTTTTTTGTGCAAGAAGCAATGAGACAAAATAATAATTTGCGCATATTATTAGGTAACTGTTTCTTTAACCCCTTTCTTGAGCCATATATATTATTTTGCAGTGAAGTTCCTTCAAGGAGTGAAATTTCGCTCCTCAAAATTCCGCTCATTTTGTGGCCCTAGTGATTGTTTTCGCAGGCCATATACATTCTTGTTTTCCTATATTTTTACACACATTATAATATCTACACGCGCGAAAAGATGAAATTTTCCAAATATCGTCACGGCTACGTCATCTTAATCATGGACGGGGGATTTATCCAAGAGAACGTACGCGCGATTCGATCGCGAAATGTCGGCAGGCGCGACACATTTTATTGTCCCGGACGCGTAATGCGCGTTCACATTTTTACGAGGAGATGCACGACGCGTTTGTTACCAGCCAGCCGGGATTCCTACCGGGTCGAAATCGCGATTCCCGCTGTAAGGAGCCAAAGCCGTACGTCCGCCTTTTATCGGCCGTTAAATCCTCGGTCGCGCGTCACGCCGATCCACGGATCGACAATAATTTGTCAGCTCGCCGATAAAAGAACTCGAGGGATTCCTAGTTTGAAGATCACGATACCGATAGCGACGCAGGGGGAATATTCTATTCCTCCGCTATCGTAGGAATGCCAGAAATTCGAGGAGAGAGACGCGAGGTCGTAAAAGCGCATCGAAATAAAAGTCCGGCCGCGTTTATGAGGATCCTGTTAGCATCCGCGACTCCACGGGCGCGTCTTCCGGCTGCCGTCGGATCGAGGATATCGGCGTTTGAGTCGCCGTTTGATGGCGCAGCCGTCTCGCTATAAAACAGTTCGTTCTTAAGCAGGCGTGTAAAATAAATCGCAGGACATATCCGACGCGACGATACCGCAAACGACTTTCCGATCCGTACGATCCGCGGCAAGCGCGACGGGCTTTTCCAGAAATCCAGGAAAATCGCACGGTCACGCTTTCTACTCCGTTTTATCTCCCACAAACTCGGAAATTCGGCCCCTTCCTCTACCGTGTGCGATATATACATAATCGAAATATTTCACTCTAAATTTGAGATCGGAAAGTGACACTCAGCTAATAATTATATACCGAGAGAATATCATAGTCCATTTATTTATTTTTTATATTTGTTTTATATTGTAATTATTTATTTGTTATTATAATTATCATATTATATTTATTAATTTATTATTATACTTTTTATAATTATTTTTGTTTTTCAAATAAATTCTTCTCAATTTTACCATGTTTCAGTAGTGTAGGAATAAACTATCTGGAATAAAAGGTCTATCTCGCTAAAAAAGCACAGTAAATTTTTCTAGAAACATTGCCAAATTTTTCTAGAAACATTGCCAAATGAAAGGATAATCAGTTATTGTAGAATGTCGACTTTTTCCTCGGTTACAAAATTTTATTGTAATTTTTAATATGAAATTCTTGCCATACAAGTGAATAATTAAAAACTATTATCCACGAATTGTTTTATTTCCTTATTTGAATCACACATTATTTTGTTTTACTTTATCGGGCTTTATTACTGTTTAAGATAAAAGTATTAATAGATATTTTTATTACTTCTGTCTTCCAACATGAATATTTAAACTTTTAACATAAAATATACACACATGTATTCTCTGTTAAAAATTTAAATATTCAACATAATTGATATTATTAATATATTGTAATATTTAATTATTATAATATATTAATTAATATTAAATAATTATGTGATTATTAACTAACACAAATATTAAAGTTAATATTATAATAAATATTCAATATTCAATATAAAATATAAACATATATACTATGTTGAAAGTTTAAATATTTGTATCTAAAGACTAAAAATGAAGAATGTCCAGGATTAGATTCATATTTGGGAATACTTTTACCTTACTTCATATACCACTATTCTATTTCCTTCTTTATTACATTTTACTTCTTTATTGATAGTGAATCTAGTTTTGTCTCACTTAATTCATATTTACTGAAAGAAAAAAATATCTAAAATTTAGTAAATATTTATTTGTGGTGAATACTGACAGCATATTTATTTATTTATATATTTATTTATACTAATATAAAATATGCTTCAAATATATAAAAATATACATTTTCTTAAAATTTTTCTTAGTTTTCTAAATATATTCATGGAAAAGCAGTTATTTATTTCATTTAAATATAAGAATTGGGATTTAAGTAAATATATGCTGTTAGTACTTATACGTTTTGATTAATTTTAGAGATAGTTTAGATATTATTTTTCTATATTTAAATTTATTATTTTATTAATAGCGAACAGAATTTTTGCGTCTGTATCAATGAGTAATTATCTTGGTGGGACGATATCAACGATAAGTGGCGTTATTTACTCGTTAATTGAATTGCAGAATCGAATATCATTATTCAATATTCGTATTTTACTACACGTGAATTGATGCGCATATGTGTGGTGATTTTCCTTCTCTGTTGTCAAAGGGAAAAGAGCGCGCATTCGCCTTGAACAGGGAAAAGGTCTCGCCTCGAAAGAAAGTTCAAGTCGCTCGTTAAAATCTTCTCGATTCTCCGATGTGAAGCCGCGCCTAATTGCCAAGATTCGCGTTAGGCATTCTCGAGGAAATCGTGACATTTTTCCGACGTGACACTTTTACCACCCGCAGTTGCATCACTGGCTTTAAATGCCACTGGATGGCCGCCGGATCGCTTGGCACGGCCCTCGCTCGCTCGCTAATTAACATCTTCCGTATCGCTCACCGTCTCGAGAAAAAGCAACGAAATGCAAAATACGTTTGCATTTTGTGTCTCGAAAGTAACCGTTTATCCTCGTGTAATGGAAAAGCACACCGATAAGAACTGGTGGGCCACAGTATATATTAAGCTTAATCTACAATGTACACTTTGCTCCCTGTTTCTTGTTCTCTGTTTCCTGGCTTAAGGTTTGAAGTTTGAGTTAAAAAGAGATAAAAAGAAAGAAATAGGAAGTAAAGAATACATTGTAAATCAAGTTTTAGTATTAAACGCACAAAGATATTAACTATTTATATTAATTACAAATTAATTACAAGTATTAATTACAAATTTATATATATTAATGTATATTAATTTATACACGAAGAGGATTTTCTGATAAAAGTTATTATGGGATTTTGTGATCGGAGACTAGATCGACATCCTACAGTAATTTACTATCTTTTCACCTCATATGTGCTACTTATATTTAAAGAATTGAAATGTGCTATTAAAATACTTGCTATGTTTCTAATGAAATTTACTATGTTCCTTAGCAAAATAGATCTTGCAGACAGTCTACTTTTAGACTACTAAAAATATAGTCAACTTGAAAATTAATTTGTATGAAAAAAAAGCTGTAATATTATCTCTATGTATACAAATTATAAATTTATTATGTTATATATAAGTGAATATAAATATACAAATTTCTTTCATTGTACTGAGAGAAAAATATTTAAGAAATAAAAGGTATTTTTTCAGTAGGCACTAATAAGAGATATTTACTTTATATCATACTACTCGTAATATAAAATATTTTTAATATATGATAAAAATAAGAAAATCAAAATAAAATAAGTATACATTATGTTACATTATAATAAGAAAATATACATTTTCTTAACATTTTAGCTTTTCATGAAAGCTATTATTTATTTAATTTAAATAAAAAGATTTAAAGGTTTACGTAAGTATATTATTAACCTATCAAATAAATTCTTTTTATTTTGCTAATATTTTTTCTCTTAGTGCAATAAAAGAATTTCGTATATTTATAAGTATTTATAATATAAGAAATTTACAATTCATTACGTATTTATATATAAAAAAAACTTACTAGGCTTTTATATTTATATTATTTATGACAGTGATTCTCCTTTATTGCTTGGCCGGGATATACTCGACCGACTAATCTTACTGCATAACCGTTATTTCAGATTCTCTGCCCTATCGCGAATATATAAAACTTGCAGTTGATGCTTTAATAACGAGGCCGAATAAGTAATCGCGGTCGTTCGCAACATCCGCGGTGAGCGGGTTCTTTTCCAACGGCTCGCCAATTAGCGAATAGCACGGGAACGATTAGTACAGAAATAACACGGTAATTACAATGCCAGCCTGGGATTATGATATTCGTGTCCGGACCACTTTCCTCCGCCGCGATTATTGTAATTCCGCGCGTGCACGCAACGATTTACGCGTGTGTTCCCCACGGTCAAAGAACGAGGGGCTAACTTGAAAAAGAAAACCCGGCATGCCCGCGCGGAATAATATGAGCTATAAATAAAATCTCCAATAGAGGCAAGTAGATTTTGCATTCCCGGAGGGATTCTCTCCCCCTCTCCCCTCTTTCTTAGTTTCCTCTCTCGTAAGGCGTCAAGTTCTGTTACGGCTTGTAAACATGCGAATTATGAGATATAACGAAGATAGCGAAATTATTATGTTCTGTATAGTCAAGAGGTGCTGCAGACTCACCGAAACAACATCGAATCTCAAAGCACTCGTTTCCGCGGAACAGAAGCGGCTGCACTTTGCTCATACGTGCTGCACCATGTTGTCCACACACCACAGCGACATCGAGAACACCGAAGGACATCGTGTCGAAACTCGCACTCCGGCGGATCCGTCGACACGCCGGCCCGATCATCTGGCGCTTGACTCGGCACTCCCGACATTAATCCTTGATCTAATTGCACGTAGAGGTGACTGACAAGAGCCAGCTCGATATGCCGCGCTAAGAGAAAAATACTTGAAGATTTATCGACAGGAAATAAGAGTTTGCTTCGCAGAACTAAACTTCATACACCACGAATGAATTTTCGAGCATTCTTCTCTCAGTATGCGCAAAATTCGCGTTGCCAGTCCCTCTCAAATCTCCATTAGCGTAACGAACGCGCGCCTTTTCACTCGGCACACCCGACGACGCGGATCCGCGAGATAATCACCTTCAGCGGCTAGTCGGCAACGCTCCCCCGCAACCCGAGCTCAGCATTCGTTGCACTCGACGAATTATGCGCGAGACTCACCTCCAATAAGCCGAAATTGCGAGAATTACGGGACTGCTTCACGAACCCGTTCCGCACGTCGCTATCCGTCTCACAAGTGACATTAGTCGCGTATCGTAGTGATTGAGTTTCTCGAAATTTGTCGAATCGAGACGTGGCTGTCCAATCACAGCGCTCCGTTCCCGCGGAACAGAAGCGGCTACATTCACTGCGCTCTGCACACACGCTATATGTTCGCGATGCATCGCGACAACATTGGTTACGAATATCGAGATATATCGTACCGAAATCCGCACTAATCGACACTAATCGATGTTAAAACAATCACTTGAGATTCAGTATAAATCTTCCATAAACGTAATAAGAATAGACTCAGAGTGTCCGAGTGCCGAGTGTTAGCAACAAGGAGCAGGTTGATAGAGACAATTATGGTCAGATAAAAAGAGAAGGCGAAAATCGCCTCTCTCTCTCTCTCTTTAATTTGCGTAATAAGAGAGAGATGAATATACGGCTGTCACCTTGCGTCTCCTGAATGATATTGAAGCTAACTTATGCTGCAATTCTAAACAGAATCGTAACTTGTTCTCATAAAATTCATAAGAACTTGTGAGTAGATATACAATTCTACCCTTATAGAAATATCATACTAAGAATCATTGATAATTACTTATTTTCAGTATTAAAAATACTGGATAATAAGTAATTATCAATGATTCTTAGTATGATATTTCTATAAGGGTATACTATATTTGCAAAAGAACAAGAAAGAAAGAAACGTGTTTTCAAACATTTGAATCATTTTTTGTAATTTATATACATCTTATATTATACATTCGATATAATATAACAGGTTAGAAAATTATTTTTGACACATTACCATTATTCGACACATTTTAATGTATTACAATGTTTATATATATTATTTTATTATAAGTATTTATTTATTTCTGCTATTTATGCTTCTTTATATAACTACTATTAGTACTTTAGTATTAATAAACATTAGTCTTGACTAATAATGTTTTATACTGTCACGCTCTATGAGTTCTCCATATCTTAGAGAAATCTTATTTCGGCTGCATTCCGAAATTCACTGCCGGTACTGAAAATCTATTGTTCATATTACATATACTATAGGATTTCAGTATTGGCAGTGAATTTCGGAACGTAGCCTTCATATTATTTAATCTTATCTCATCTTATCTACGACGCCATGTTTTGTCGAATTAGGCTGCGTTCCGAAATTCACTCTCAGTACTGAAAATCTATAATTTATATCACGTATACTATAGAATCTCAGCACTGGCAGTGAATTTCGAAACGCAGCCTTAGAAACATAGGCCAGACTCTTATTATAGGGACTCTAGACGATTACAGGCTTGTTCCGCCATCTCGCGATCCACTTCACAAGTGACCATAGATATGTATCAAAGTGATCGAATCTCTTGAAATATGTCAAAACGCGGCCGGCCAATCGCGACCATTTGTTTCCGCGAGCGCGCCACCTCGCGCGCGCACGCACGGCTCGTGATCGCTCCGCGTCCATTATTACCCTTCGGAGGATTGTGCCGTGTGCAATCGAAGGTCGGGAGTGCCGGATCGAGTGGTGGCCGATCGATTTAGCACGTCGGTTGGTCCACCGGAAAGTGAATTGAGATCGAACGCGAATCTCTCGGTGCTGGTTACGGCGTCGTCGCGAGCAATGTCGAGCAAAGGCGACAAGTGATCTGTTCTTAGCTGTACCGTTGAACTGCTGCAATAAGTTGGAGTGAGACGAGATATAATTGTCTCACTCTAACTCATCGCAACTTAGCAGTGCTGCTAAAGACAGAGCAAAGGCGAGCAAGTCGACATACGGCCTCCGTTTGCCTCCGTTCGACGAAACAAGAAAAATCTATGGGTAAAATTTCAACAGATTCTCGTTAGTAGCATCGACTATGTTGGGTTAGGAAGCTGTTGAGTGGAGAGCTTGAAAGCCTGGAAGGTAACCTAAGAATTTACATTACCGACTGTCTCGACTAACCAACAAAGTCGATTTGCTCTCTTCCTCTCCCGTCCAACTTTGACGTTTAATGTTAGGTTATGTTGTTCCAACGACCGCAATCGCTCGCCACGGAGAACGATCTTCGGGTATGTACGGAGGGTGACTGATATAATCTCTGGCAAGGAACGATCGCTCGTGCTTCGTACGATCACATTCCCGTCGGAAGTGACGAAAAGGGTAAGACAACTCATTGGCGTGTCGCGCGTCGCTCGGAGGGACACATCGTCCCGTTCGGCCCGATTGAAATGCTCGCGATGATGAATAAATGGTCAGCCAAAGATTCCCCACTGATTTGAAGATAAGGGAGACAAACACACGTTGCGGGAGGAGAGAAGGACGAAGGGAGAGGGCAGCTGGCTGTTGCGGGAATATGCGGTATGCATGAAAGCCTTGTACGCGAACGGACGCTTACAGGGACAGGGAGGACACGTCGAAGCACGAGTGTGCTCGCGATGCAAATTTCAGCGGATCGGCCGCGCTTTATGTCGGGGACGTGACACACGGAAACGACGATCGGCGGTGAAACGCAACGCCGCGTATATTCGTCCGCGTCAGGACGCTTTGATGTATGGCGACTGATACGGGGACGCGCCGCTTTCTCGCCCGACGACTTGTTTCTGGTTTCCGCCCGGCTCTCCGACAAAACGGCCAACGCCCGGCGAAATTAATATGGCTCTCGGAACAACCGTATCCGCGACGCGACAACCGATATCGCCGTTCGCGTCGCTGCGTGACTCGTCGCGATTTTGTACGAGTCTACGATACGCGCGTAAAATAAAAGTGCCGGATGCTAATAAAGCGGTAACTACTGTGAAAATTCGAGCCTTAAGCCATAAGAAATTCACTAATCACAGTCGATTATTTTCTCACATTTGATTCCTCATATTTGCAATTGGTCAACATCTTACGACTTGAGGCTTGAGTCTTATGGCTTAACTTTTCGTTGTAAACACTGGCTTACACTAGTATCTAACTCTGAACGCCTTATTATTTTGGCCTTTAAAACTAGGAACATTTTAAACTTTCGTTTTTTTTAATGATCATAATAGACCCTAAGAGTACTCAGAATTAAGTATTAGTGTTGTTAGTGTCCAGGCATTAGTAGTACTTTTACCTTACATTCTGTGTATAGATAGTATAGATATGCACTGTGCGGCGTACGTGACAGTACTTGAGAAAGGTCGCATCTCGACGACTACGGGCAAAGTTTTCTCTGAAGTTGAGAAGTTTTTTCAATTCTACCGGCCATTTAACAGAAAGATTCGGAGATTATAAGTCCGAGTTCGCGAATTTTAATTTGCGAATGCAATAAATATCCGTGTAATTGAACCGCGAGAAAGAGAGATGTGTTTATTATTCTTGTTGCAACAGTGGTTTGTTTCTGATAAAGCAGTGTTGTAATCTTAGGAAGTTAGTCACGATTTCCGAGGCTGCAAAGAACAATTTTTCCCAGTTTGAAAAATGTTTTTAAGTGTATTATGTTGCGCGAAAAGAAAATTGACAATCTTTCATTTGTGTTTCGTGAAAGATACTATCTTAAGAATAGATTTTAAGTAATATATGTTTGTTTCAGGTATGTGGTAACAAGATTTCTCTCTGAATGCAGCTCCATTAATATTCCGTACCAGAAAATACTTCAAATCAAGATTCGACAATAAAGGTAAGACTAAAGGCCTTCTCCCGTATCTTAAATAATAATCTTTTCCTATATTTATATTTATATCTCTTTATATTTATAATATATCTTATAACACCTAAAAGATTGAATCTTATTTTTAGCAGATATTCGTTTATATATAGCCTCAGAGGATTCCTCTACAACTAAAAGGAAAATATTCTAAGCACAATATTTTTTAAGTTGGAGGAATTTTGTCTATTAACATCGAGAGACAAGAACATCTAAAAAATAGTAAATATTTATTTGACGTGTACTATTAACATATTTATTTAAATATAAATTTTTTTACACACTTAGAATAAACAATTGCTTTCATTAAAAGCTAAGATTTTTCTTAAGCTTTTAAGGAAATGTATATTTTCTTATGTGAAAATTTTAATTAAGTGAATAATGTTGTTAGTACCCAACACACACACACACATATATATATATATACACACTATTTCTTAGGTGTTTCTTCTCTCAATGTACATTACAAATCTTGCTCTCAATAGCAATTTTTTCCAATAGAAGGACATGCTGCTTCAAGCAAGCATTCCTGTTGATTAAAAAGAAGAGAAAAGATTATATTTCTTGAGTGAAAAGAAGACTAATTTTAATATTT
Organism: Odontomachus brunneus; assembly: GCF_010583005.1. Classification (NCBI taxonomy): domain Eukaryota; kingdom Metazoa; phylum Arthropoda; class Insecta; order Hymenoptera; family Formicidae; genus Odontomachus; species Odontomachus brunneus. Next base: position 1,677,732 of record NW_022639466.1, on the reverse strand, counting down.
TCGCTATTATTATAAAAACGACTCGCACATTCTCAACTAACAAGCGGTTTGTTTTCTCTTTCCACAAATGATCAGAGGAGAAAACATATTCTCTCGATCCACGTTCACGTAACATTCTTTCCGGTTTCTACTCTTGACCCATAGATAATACATCGGCGCAGTTTGACCGATTAATTCGACGACATCCGATTGCAGATCGGAGTCGCAAGTAATTCAAGCGAGATTTGCACACAATGTTCGCGCCGACGCGGCCCGGCATCTGCACGACTTCCTATGTATTTCGAGCCGGGGCGCGTGACGTTTCGTCGAGTTAGATCCGCGATAAGGGCAATACAACGGTCGCGCGAACGTGGCGGCGGACTAACGGATTAAAACGGACAAATGGCTAATTTATTCCCAGAACACGCTCTGCGCGCCTTCGACGGGACGGCGGCAGGCGTGCACGATCCCGAAAGGGTTACGGCCGCGCAGGCTGGATTAGATTGTCTAATCGGAATCGTGCTCCGAGGCGCGAAAACGATATCGTCGTTAATATTAATTCGTCCTCGCCGCGCCTCGCCGGAGCTCGGCTGGAATTTGCATTCCGCTCCGGCATCAGGAAATCGTTGTTGGGGCACGCAGAAATAATCGTCACGTACTAATGGCAGCTATCAGCCGCGTGTACCAGACGTATCCCACGTATTCTAACGCCAGCAACAGGTACGCGTGCCGGAAGTCCGATCTTTCGTGTCTGAATATCGATTAGACGTCGGGTGTTCTGGAGCTTTCGCGGCGCTCTCTCAAGTCGCCGGCGTAACAGACGTGCGAAAGAATTATCTCGCGAATTATAGCGCCGACAGACAGAGAGAGAGAGAGAGAGAGAGAGAGAGAGAGAGAGAGAGAGA
>NW_022639466.1:1658124-1674198 GCF_010583005.1 Odontomachus brunneus | reverse complement strand
GAGAGAGAGAGAGAGAGAGAGAGAGAGAGAGAGAGAGAGAGAGAGAGAGAGCGAGCGAGCGAGCGAGCGAGCGAGCGAGCGAGCGAGCGAAGTGCGTGAGCGCTCGGAAACGCATGGTGAACCACGCGATCGTATCCGAGAAATTGCCGACCAAATCGATAAATATATCGCGGCATATATACAGATTTTTCCATAATGTATTCCCGCGTTAGATCGTCGCGCTTGACTTAGCAGACGAGCGGGTAAGAGGATGATGTTCGTGCGTTACGTCGGTATTCGCGAATATAATTTTACGGAGTGTAATTTATTTTGATGCGCGCGATGCGATATGAGCACGGGATATAGCCGAGTTGCGCGAGTTGTTTCTCCGAGATACGGAATCGACGTCTGCCTCAAAGCGAGATACGACTACTCGCCGCTATTTGCGCTGCGTAATTTTTGTCTTTTCCTTTTTGTACGAGTCTATCGAGAGATGCAGAAGGATCCTTCTGTTGTCATCTCGCATGATCCTCGAGAACTGTACATGGAGAAAAATTGCAGTTCGTGTAACTGAACGAGAACCGAACGAAAAGCTCGTTGACGAGAAATGAGTTAAACCTGCCAATTCCCGGACACGTATCTAATTCGGGACATTCTTATTATTTTGACCTTTAAATACAAATATTGAAACTTTCAACACAGAAAATGTATGCCTATACTCGATACTTGTATCTTATGTTGGAAGATTAAAATATTTGTATTTTATATAAGACCAGAACAATATAAATGTTCAGGATTAGATAAGTTTTACCTTAATATCTCTCATTGTGACCGAAAACATTCGTCTGAATATTCAGTTGCGTTAAAACTTGGTTGAGGTAACTGAGAGCGGTTGGCCGAGTAAAAACCTACAGGAATCTTCCTGTCCCTACAGCTTTTCATCTGGTTCCCAGATAACAAAAAGTTCAATTATACTAATGGAGTTGATTTTTTACATGTATTATATACTCTTCGCAGATTAAGCTCTATATACGTTGACTAATTTGATTTTTGTATTAATAAGAATTTGCGTTGTTGTTTTCTCCATGTGCGAGCAGAATTGGAATCCGAGTAGAAAAATTTCCAAGGAAAACTGGTCAGAAACTAGTTGATTTTTACTGATTAGATTTTACAGTAACTGTCCAGCAACTCACAAGTAGGCCTACTCAAAAGTTACACTCTGATTTCTTTTTGATTTGACACAAGTGTAGAAGTACAAAAAATATTTAGGTCATATTTTTTTCATTTTGACTCACTTTGAGTTTCATGGGCAGTTTATAGCTTTTTAATGTTCTCATTCCTATCATCAACAAATGCAACAAAAATGTATAAGAAATGAAAGTGAATACAAGATATAGGCGTTTTTTGTTTGCTGATTATGAATATGAAGTCAAATATATACAATTATTTGTATAAATAATAAAATGTTTAAACAAAATATGTAAAAATTTAAAAAGAAATCATAAAGAAATAATGAAATCATAAAGAAATTAAAAAGAAATAATTTCTCAGTTTGGCTGAGATTCGAGTCATTTCTTATTAATTTAGCATAGATTTGAAATATTTTGGTTGGAATCTCGGCTAAAGAAATTTAAGGCGATATGCATTTTTGTTGTATTTGTTAATGATACGAGTGAGAACATTAAAAATAAAGACATTAGAAGCTATAAAGTGTCCGTGAAACTCAAAGTGAGCCAAAATGAAAAAATATGACCTAAATATTTTTTGTTTTCTACATTTGTGCCAAATTAGAAAGAAATCGGAGTGTACCTTTTAGGTTTACTTGTAAGTAAAAGAAGCATTTTTTTATCGATTAAACTGTGTTGTATCTGCACAATAATATTGGACGAATGTTAGTGATCAAAATTTCTGTTACTGTCAGTTATTATCTATATCTTAGCTTATTTCCTACTTAGGAACATAAGCTCCTTAGCTGCACATATGACTATCGCACAAAGACCAACAGTCGACTAATGCGACGCCCAATATGTATGCGCATAAGTCTTCGTTGCGCTGCGCCTATCGTTACGTTTTCTCGCCCAGTGTCTTCGGTACTTGGACTCCGCGTTATTAACACGCAATGTGCTCGGCAGTCGTCGTGGCCTTAAGCTGTATTCAGCATACTCGCGTGTAGAATAACGCGGCGCATATCGTATATGGTAATGCACCGCTGCTTTACGTATACGACGTTGGCGAACGGCACGTATAACAACGGCTTTATCATTAAAGGCAACTGCATCCGCGATGCGCCGTGTCGTCGTTGACGGTGAACGCGACGAGAGGCAATACGAGATCCGTTGCGATACCTATGTGGGAATCGTATCTCGCGTACGTGGAGAATACGCGCGCACTCGTATCGACCGTAGCAAAACCGCAACTGCAGCCGCATCGTTGCGCGATAGCGCAAACGATTCAACGATCTCTGAGCATCCTCGGCCGATTGTAGTCGCCATTCGCGGATGACTCGCGCGCTCAGAGTTTCTCATTTCTTTCCTTTTGTAATTTGCAACGTGTCCCCGTGAATTCGTCGCGGATCGAAACCCGACGATGCGCTTTACTGTAGAATGTTCTGCCCTGCGTGTGTAAAGCAATCGCACGATCTGCATTTGTCGATCGCCTCTCAATCGTCCGTCGCGCGTGTTTGACAGTAATTGGAGTTTAAGTATTAATAGTTGTCATTTGAAACTCTTGTTTCATGTGACATACTCAGATTTTTGTTCACAGTTAGGCCCAATTTTTTTTTAATTGAGTTATATAATATACGTGACATTACATCTGTAATCGCGATTCAACTGGAAAACTTTTACCTGATTCTGAACTCAAATCTAAGTATTTCACTTGTAGTTGAAAGTAATTTAAAGTAACGCATAAGACCCGTATTAATAGTCGTTACTTGGAATATACTACATATAAGATACTCAGATTTGAATTTGAAATTTGATGTGGATTTTTTCACCTGAATCGCGATTATATAAATGTGATGTCGCATATATTATATGAGTCAAGTAAAAAACTCAAATCTAATTTTAAATTCATATATAAGTATCTTACGTAGGACAAATTTCAAATAATGACTATTAATATGTGTCTTAGATACATTGAAACTTATCTCAAGATATTTAGATTTAAATATAGAGTTAAATGTGAGCTTCTTAATTGAATTGTAGTTACAAATATAACATCACAAATATCGCATGATTCAAATTGAAAAACTGTGATATAACTTGAAATATCTCACAGTGAGAAAAATACTTGAAAATTTATTTGTTGAATATAAAGTTTATTTTTGTGAATCAAAGTTTACTTCTCTCTCCCTGTGAATAAACTTTATATCCCACACAAATAAATTCTCAAATATTTTTTTCTCTCAGTGAGATAAATTTCAAGTAACGACTATTAATACAAACCTTAGTATTGATAATCGTAACTTGAAACTTGTTTTAAAAAAAAAGTGAGATACCCAGATTTATATTTAGAATTATATATAAATTTTTCAATTTTATGAATCGTGATTACAAATATATCACGTATAGTACACGATTCAAATGGAGAGCTTACTGAGAAAAAATATTTGAAAATTTATTTTTGGAATACAAAGTTTATTTTCGTAAAGTAAGGTTTATTTGTGTGTGAACAAACTTTATGTCAATACAGGGCTTGAGAGGTCCTGTTTACAGGCGCGCATAAAATTCTCGCGAAGAATTTCGCGTGAATAAGGGCCGATTTTTCCAATCTTTTGGTAAGTTAAAACTAACAGTTAGTTCATACGTCTGTCTTCGTCTCACCTTCAAATGAGACAAAGATAGACAATATGATTTAACTGCTAATTAACTTATCAAGAGGTTGGAGCGATCATCCAAGTATTTTTGCGTTTCGTTCTCGCCAGCGTATCCATCCACGTGGCATCCCGTATCTGCGTGCGCGTCGCTTTTACGGGCGATATTTTACGCGCCGCGCTACTTCGCACGACGTCGTTCCTACGCGGATGCCGCTGATGGCGCGAGGTCCAACTGCCTCGGCGGTGCATTAACGAGGGTAACAATACACACGTGCCAAGTGTCCATTTTTGCGCGGATTAGCGCGTGATGCAAACAACCGCGCGAGCACGCGCCGCGCGAGCGCCGCGGTGTATGGCGGACGCGTAATTAGTATTTTGCAAATTACACACACAGCCGGGGGTTCTGCCGGGCGCGCGCTCGCTCGCTCGCTCGCGGTGCGGACAGGCCATAACTCGAGGCGTTAACGAGGCGGTCCCGTGGCACTTTCCATGGCTATTTGCATCGTGTCCTTCTTACGAGGCTCCCTCGCTCGCTCTCGCTCCTTTCCTCCCGGCCGTCTTTTTCCACATAGGCGCGCGCGCGCGCCATTATGACGCATCGGATGCTCCTAACGAAGTGATACTCGGCCGCTTTTAATTAATAGGACGACCGGGCGTTGATCAAACGCTCCCGAGTCGCCGGTCGCGGTGTTCAGTAGGAGGAAAAAGAGAGCGAGACAGGAAGAGAGAACAAACGAGCTTATTCAGCGGGCACAAAAAGTCTCGCGCGCGAGTATCTATCCTTAGACACCGCGCTTGCTTATTAATGAAAGCATTATATGCGTTACGTGCCGCGCCGGCATAATTTATGGAAATAGGAAATCGTTCGTCGCGAGGTTTCTTTGATTTCTCACTAGCGGTAACGGAACGCTCTTTCTTCGACCGATTCCGTGAACGGTGACGGAGTCTCGCCAGCATAACTGCGTTGCGTCCAAGTATCTCCAGCCGTGGCATTTAATTATCGCACGAAATAGATGTCGTATTTTGCTTCTCTGAGTAAACGCAAATCTACTCACGTATGCCGAAAATAATATATATATAGGGGATATTAATGGCAATTTGAAAATATATATCAAAATGAATTATCAAATGATATTAATCAAAATTTTAAGTAATATTTAAATAAGATATTTTTAATAAAATTGTACATATAAAATAATTATTAATGTCTATAAAGTATTAATGGTTTTATTAATAGCAACTTGAAAATATATATCAATGAGATATCAAATTAATATTAATCAATATTTCAAGTAATATTTAAATAAAAGATATTCTAAATAAAATTGTTCATAAAATATTAATCAAGTATCTATAAAATATTAATAAATTGTTAAAGAACAACATCGTATTAATAGACGTTGTTCGAAACTTGTTTCACGTGAAATATTCTGATTTGAATGTAGAGTTAGGTTTGAGTTTTCCACTTGAATCATTTAATGTACGCGACATTACATTTGTAATTACGAAATTTGACTGAAAAACTCACATCCAACTTTAAGACCCATGTTAATGACTGTGTTACTAGCTGAAACTAGTGTTGGGCATTGTTCGATTAAAGTTTCTTTTGACTAAAATAATCGATAGATCAACTGTTAAAATTAGTCAATCGTCATATAAAATCACAAATACGTTTATCGATTGATGAAATTAATTATTAATCAAACTTTTGATTGATCATATACTAACTAATAGTTAACATATAATAATAATTAGTTTTATTAGTCAATTAAATTATTCGTAATTACACGTATGACGATTAATTAATTTTGATTATTAATTTACTGATTATTTTAGTCAAAGGAAATCGATTAATGTCCGCCACTGCTTGAAATTTGTCTCATCTGAGATGAGAGACTCAGGTTTTTATTCAGAGTTAAGTCCAAATTTTTCAGTTGAATTTAAACGATGCATGGTACTTTTATATCTGTGTTCAACTAAAAAGCTCTCATTTGACTTTGAATTTATCTTACTTGAAACGAATTCAAATAATAACTATCAATACATCACTACAATACTATATTCAAATCTGAATATCTGAGGCAAATTTCAAATAATACGATTTGTAGGGACGCTTATTTTATCTACTTTTTTTTTTATAGATGACTGTACGACACAGTAGCGAGCAGTCACCAGATAGTAGTCGTGCGCGACATTTCCTTGACTCGCCGTCGTCGCGGCGGACTATGACAGATCGCTATACGATATTTCCAGTTGCATTCTGATCGCGCAAATAAAACGCTCCTCCGAGTCAGCCGCGTCTTCGTGACTATGTATCAACGATACGACATTTATCCATCCCGGCAATCACGTCCGGAGTTATTGCCGGCATAACGTAGATTAGTCAGTCCGCAACTCGGATATGCGTACGAGTCACGCACGCACGCACGCCCGTCCGCACACACATACACACGCGAGTAGCGCATTACGTTCCTCTCTCGCGAGGCGCAGCCTCGCACAATAAACACGTGATTCACGTCACGGTGGAATTCACGAGCAGGGCTGCCTCGTTCCCCGTCGATCGAAAGCTCAAACAGAGTTGCCATAGCTCGTAGATCCGCCGGAGGGGAACCTTGGCGCACTGTCACCCTCTCTTTCTCTCTCTCTCTCTCTCTTTCTCTGGAGTGTTCACGCATGCAAGCTCTCCGCGGTGGACGCGAATGCGTACGCAAATAATACGCGTACACGATACTTGCCGTACCGCGAAATTGGTACCTTTCACACTGGCGCTGGCAGAAACAGAGTGGGACGCGAGCGACGTATACATGTTTACACCGATATACCCCGTGTAATTATGGGTTTATTGAAAATGATGCATCACGGCAACATATTTCGCCTTTGTGGTCGAGCAAACGTCTACTTTTTCCTCGGCCTCGCGCTCGCGGAAAGTCGGCATCGCGCCGATGACAGACGGGATCTGTGGTGGAACGCTTGCCACGGCCTTAATCTATCCCGACTGCCGTTCACAAGTACAGAAATTATTGGCCCGTTCACCGATGATCGCTCGGAGAATGCTCGACAACATTTGTAGAGAGAGTCCGCGGCGAAAAAAAAAAACATTCCCCGAAAGTCACAATTAACAATTCCGTTCGTGCAACTCGTGTCATCATTTCTCGATTATGACTTTTAAGAATGAAGCGATTTGTATTTTATCTAAGTTTCATATCGTGATCACGAAAGTCGTCATTATTGGTTTGTGGGAATTATTTCTTTAATATGATATATCAAAGACAATCGAATAATTAATACAATTGAAAGTAAGAGAGAAAAAAAATAAATACGTAAGGCAGAGTAAATTACGACAAGAGAGAGACAAAAAGAGAGAGAGAAAGAGAGAGAAAGAGAGAGAGAGAGAGAGAGAAGCAAGAAAATGAAAAAAAGATATAAGAGTAAGTGAAAAGAGAAAAAAGTATAATTAAAAGTATAATTAAAAAATTTATGTTCTGGAATTGTGTGTGTGTGTGTGTGTGTGTGTGTGTGTCTACAAATATATTAGCGTTTGCTGAGACACAAAAAATATTTATCAAAAAAATATATTCGCTCGATGTGTAATAACATATTTACTTAAATCTAAATTCTTTTATTTAAATGGAATAAACGGTAGCACAAATAAATATAATATGTTGTAATAACGGTTATCCTGCGAATAAAAAAATTTTTTTTAAATATTTTTCCTCTCAGTGTATATACGGGTATCCGGTAGCTTGCGTCGGAGCCGCGGTATACAGATAAATTAGGTCAAAGTGAACAAAACATTCCTCTATTGTTTTCCGAAGAACCATATAAAATTTTGTGTAATTAATTAAAGAAAATTGGCGAGTAACTATACGCGATATGGCAGATGAGTTGCGATAGCGACGCTTGCCATTATGTGTTTATAGATTAAGTAAAACTGAATAAAAAAGTCCTCTACTATTTTGCAAATAACACGTAGAGCTTTGAATTATTTATCAAAGAAGATTGGCAGATAATCGCATACCACGATATTATTAATATCCTTTAATTAATAGAGAGATTATTTAGAGATTAATTAGAGATTTTAAAGATAGAGGACTTTTTCGTTCAGTTTAACTTAATTTACAAACACACTACGGCAAGCATTGCTATCTATCACTACTCATCTGTCGTGTCGCAGATGATTATTCGCTAATCTACTGTAATTAATAACTCAAAATTTTACGTGGTTCTTCGAGAAAAATGGTACAGAAATTTTTGTTCATTTTGACCTAATCTATCTGTAAACCACTCACGACACGAGTTACCGGACACCCTGTATATCTTGCCGTAAATTTTATAACGGTGAAAAATTTATCTCGAATTTGCGCGCGCAAATAAGCGTGCGGCCGCTCGAAGACGAAGTCGCAGAGACAAGACGGGTCATCCGAGTGTATGAAGTTGGCAGCCCACTTTTTGAGATTTTGAACAAAAAGATCTCGGTTGGAACAAGAAAGATAGTATAAGTTTACTCTTGGTCCGATAGACTGTTTGTCAAAAAACTTTTTTTTAATTTTTCGGGCTTATAATTAAACTTATTGATTTGTGCTTTTGGAACAATGTTTGGAACAACTAGAACAATCTATATCGGTATCGGAATGCTTTATTTTCAAAAAATGGGGTGCCAGGTCAAAAACATTTTTTTCATTTTTTGGACTTATAATTCAACTTACGGATTTGTCCTTTTGGAACAATGTGTTTGGAACAACTAGAACAATCTATTGTGGTATCAGAATGTTCGATTTTCGAAAAGTGGGGTGCCAGCTCAGAAAATCATTTTTTTTGTTTTATTCGAAAACCGTTTCGAATGAAGCAATATCACTTTGGAACAATGTGGTACAAAGTCAGAACAATCTGGAACAACTTTCAAAATTATAAATTTCAAAAAGTGGGGTGCCAACTTCACTCGGGTCATCCGGACAGAAAGCTGAGCGGTTTCCGGTTTCGATAGCATCGTCGATACACGCGCCTCCCGCGAACCACGAAACGGCTGGATACCGCGGCGAGATAACATACGTCGAAGCGTGCGTATATCCGACGACTCGCGCCTCGCGTGTGGGAACGCGAATCGCCGAGCGTGGGTGTTGCTGTTGCTTAGGCTCGCGGCCACCCTGCTCGAAGGCACGAAGGACGAACTTGGTGCGCGCTAAGGGGGAAAGTGCACCTCGCCGGGACGAAGGGCAGGCGGCCAGGGGACGTCGGGCAGGGGGGAAGGGCAGATAGATAGAAGGTAAAAAAAAAGTCGTAATCACAGGCAGGTACAAGGTACACGGCGCCGCGATGCGAGGATTAATGATTCGCGTCGTCCTTACGAACCGAGGAAGTGTTTCCCGTTCTTTCGATCCTCTCGAGCCTCCCGCTCCGTTTGATCCTCGCGTTTCGCCTCTCGTGGACGGGTCGCTTCGCGCGAGATTGCCGGGTCGATCGTTCGCCTAAAAATTCGTAGAGGCGTGTCGCGCGAGCGACAGCGTTCTGTCGAATGAAGGAGAGAGGGAAATAAGGGTGAAATCGCGATTTTTACGCACGCCAGCTCTCTGCAATTTGGTTATTTCAATGTAGCGCGTGAAGTTTTTGTGAGTCCTTTGGAAACTTATCTTCCAAATAAGAATGTCTTGTTTATATGTGTATACATTTATTAGATCGAAATTTGGCCCTTATTGTCCACTGACATATATTTTTGTTTTAATTTTAATCAAAGTATCTTGCAATATATATATTATTTAATAGAGAAAAAATGATGATGTGAGTGTTTGGTGTTCACACTCACTTCTAGCGACTAGATAAATAAGCTAGCTAACGGTTAAATAGACGAAATCGACAGTTGAGATGAAAAGCATGAATAGTTACTAGGCAGTAATGTAAGACTCAATTCTGCTTCTTTGAAATTTTTATGAAATGAACGCAATCTCAATTTAGATTTATCAAATTTGTTTTTAAAGCGGTAGTGGTAATGTAACAGCTTCATTATGTACTTTAGAATAGATAGCGCTATCTACTCTATCATATTTTACATATAATGGCCAGATAACGGCTAGACCACAAACCCGATTCTATACTTCAGCGAATAACCAGCCAGCAATGAATCAGTGTAACGAGCTAGAAAATTTCATCTAGCCTGCATCAGCTAGCTACTCTAGATTTCTGATTCAGGCCGGCTATTTACATTCCTACTCGGCCACATGCTCAAAAATTCGGAGTTTTGCGTGCGAGAATCTCGAGTGGGATATGACAGCGTGCAAAACAGCGCGTCCACGAATGCACAGCATGCGGGACCGCAAGTGTGTGGACTCGAGTGGTCGAGCGAATCCCTCGGCTTTCTATTTGCGAACGGTTTACACCGCTCTCCCCCGCTTCCCCCCGCGAAAAATTCTCGCGCGCCGATCCGTCGTCGTCCGTTTCGACGGTGTGTGAACCTACTCCAGGACTCGACTCGACAATCCACTTGCTCAAACGTTGTCGCGAACGTTAATTGCGATGATGCGCGCTGTCACTCCGAGTTGCGCGGTTGCGCGCGGCTGCTATATCACGCGCGAAAAGTATCCCCTTGCAGACGCGTATCTCACGAGTCACCGCCACGATGGGAAGTCAGGTTCGTGTTGGACGAAGCGTGAGACGCGAAAGGGGAAAGGAACCGCGTAGAAACGATCCATCCCGCTTGGATCGCTTGGCGCGAGCTCGATAAAGCTGGGCGAATTTCTAGGCGTGCGCGCGAGCCGATCGATCGGCCGGTCGATTGTCCGACCGATCGATCGATCGTCCGGGAAGGTCGAGAGGTGGCCGCGCGAAACGAGAGGATCCGGAATTTATGAGCCCCGCGCGATACCGACGCAACTTCGAACCTCGGGAAACGAGCGCGCTCCCCCCCAAAGGCCTTTCTCTAGTCAAGCTCGGCGTCGGTGATAAGAAGCGTAGATAATAGCGAGATATCAACGGTGATCGCGACTCGCGCTTTGTCCGTTAATTAATTGGGTGCGCAAATAGGACGACCGAGTGCAGCGCACTGAGAGCGATGGAGAAGGCGCGGAGAGAAAATCGAAGTTTCGCGCCACGCGATCATAGAAGCGGTAATCGACATATGTGTACACACGCGTTTTGCGCATTGTTCGCCTTGGACCTAATTAGATCCAGTTATGATCGGGCTGCGCCCGTATCGCCGTGTTATTACACGCGCCCGTGTCGACGTGCTGTGATGACAAGTCGCGTTGACGGCGCTCGGGAATCGAAAGGAGGTTAATCATACGGTATGATGTGGAAAAAGGACACCGCGGGCAGTCGGAGCGACTGTTGAGTGATCATTATTATTATTATTATTATGAAAGCATTTTTATTAGACTGCCGCGAGAGGTGCGTCGTGCTGGTGAAGTAAAACGAGATGAATTGGGTAATTCCGATTTTTCAATTTTATCTCATTCAATTCCCAATTTTATATACATTTTAGTTTCTAAGGTATAACTAACACATAAAATATAAGTATAATCAATTACTGCAGAATCGATTTATACTTTAAAATCCATACTTAGAAAAATCTGCGCGGATGTTATAGTAAAAATTACTGTAGAATTTTAGAACCGAGTTGGCATTCTTCACAATCTTTTCATTTCATATGTGCTATTCTACTTCACGATATGTAACGTGTTGAAAAATATGTTCCTAGCGAAATTTGCTACGTTTCTGCCAGTGAAGTACTATATTCCTTAGCAAAACAGACTTTATAGATTACTTCTACTAGAAACATAGTAAAATTGAAAAGAATTGATCTCTCTCTTCCTCTCTCTGAAAAGAAAAACTAATATTCTCTTTGTGTACAATAATTTTTAGCATAAAATTTTTTCTCTGTGTAGAACGAGAATAAACAGCGTCGAAATTTTAGCTCTACTTTGGACCTGAATACCTATTCTATCTGTCCAACACACACACACACACACACACACACACACACACACACACACACACATATATATATATATATATATATATATATATATATATTCTGACGGGTCAGTGTAATACACATGAAAACTGAAATTTTACTTAGTACCTCGAAATAACAGAAAACACACACGAAATATCACTTGTAGGTTCTAAAGAGGATCTCTCGACAAAGTTAGTAGTTTAAATAGAATCAACAGATATTGATATAGATCTCGCGGTATCAAAACAAACGTTAAGTGGAGTATTGAGATCGAAAATTGAGTCAAAATCTCGATTTGGAAACGCATCCATCTATTTTCCTGCCAATAAATTAATACTCCAACTAGTGACTTACAAGTAAACTTACCCAAAAGTTACACTCCGATTTCTTTCTAATTTGGCACAAATGTAGAAGTACAAAAAATATTTAGGTTATTTTTTCATCTTAGCTCACTTTGAGTTTCACGGGCAGTTTACAGCTTTTTAATGTTGTCACTCCTGTCATCAACAAGTGCAATAAAAATACACAAGAAATAAAATTGAATACAAGATATAGGCGTTTTTGGTTTTCTGATTATGAATATAAGGTCAAATTTTTACAAAAATGACTATGAGTATGAAGTCAAATGTATAATTATTTGTATAAATAATAAAATATTTAAATAAAACATGTAAAAAGTTAAAAAGAAATCAGACAAATAATTTTTCGGTTTGAACCATTTTTAACTAATTTAGCACAGATTTAAAATATCTAGATTGGAATATCGGCTAAAGAAATTTAGAATAGTTTGTGTCTTAGCTATGCCGATTTCATTAAAATTATTTAACTATATCTGTATTCAATTTTATTTCTTATGCATTTACTTGTCCATAATAGAAGTAAGAACATTATAACTATAAACTGCCCGTGAGACTCAAAATGGGTCAAAATGAAAAAATATGACCTAAATATTTTTTGTACTTCTACATTTGTGCCAATTTAGAAAGAAATCGGAGGATACCTTTGGGTAGGTTCACTTGTTAGAAAAATAGCGGATTTTTCGCGTAAATTCGATACAAACGTCAGCGTCGTCGATTTGGAAAGTTAAGCGGTTGACTGTTACACCACTCGATGGTCGCGACTGTTAAATAAATTTCATTTTATTCACGGGTTGCCTTAGTAACGCGACAATACTCACCGGCACAATCGGCTCGCGCGTTGCGCACACACCGGTGCCGTTCGATCGTGCGCAATTTGAATGACTCGCAAGATGACCATTACGGGGCGCGTTGATATGTATCGACGTGGCCGCCGGCGGCGTGCAGTTTTCGGCTCGTAAAGTGCGCTCGAAATTTCCATCGTATCGAATTGCGATTAGCATACAACGAGAACTTAATCATGCGCGGTATCCCGCGGCTCCTCGTGCTCGCGGGTGATTGTTGTCAACGCCATAGTCTACGACGTCCACAAACCCGCGAGAAAGCCCGGCGCACGTACTGTGTAAATTTACTGCAAAAAGAGCGGCAAAACAGAGCGAAGTGTTTAACGACTAAAAATCGTGGAATTACATTATAATTGTTTTACCAACGTGAGAGGGCGGCGCGATAAGATCACGCATTACGCGGCGTTCCGCTGCGTGATAATCTCGAGTATCCCGAGTACTTGAAATCGGATACTACGGTGCAGGTAACGTTACAAGAGCGTTAAGAGATACGGAAACGTCACGACGCGAGGTCGTATCGTACCGTATAACGACAGAAATAATGTTTGAATCGTAAAACGCGCGCGCGTTTTACGATTATCCTCCTTCAATGGTCGTCTTCCGAAATGCGCTGAAAGTACTGACAGCTTTTTTGTACGTTCCAAGATTGTTTTCAGCGTGCTGCAAGGGAGTAGTAGTATAGTTACTACTTTTCTGAGCCTTTCGCTACCAACGAGACATAAATGTCCCGGGATATATGTTTTTCCCATCATTAATAACAACCTTAATCAATTGAATAAATAGCTTTTTTAGCACATATTCAGAATACATCAACATAGCTACAAATACCAAACATTTCTTTATATAATAAAATTTCTTTATATAATTCCACTTATCTCGCACAAACCCTAGTAGGACATCAGTACCTCGACCTTATTCTTTTGTCTCTAAACATAAAAATTTTAGTTCCTTTGCTAAAACTATATTAATATATTTAATCAAATAAAAATTAGAAAACTGTACTTTTTTTTAAAACAAATTAACGTCAAGAGTTAATGAAAGTAGGGAATTGCTGACTTCCAACTAATTCCGCACATACTCCCGTAGTAGTGCAAGTTCAGCAATGCATATGGCCAGTCGCGATATGCATTGCTGAACAAGTAAGTTTAAACTGAACAAGTAAAAATTATGTGAATAAATAAGAGAGAATTACAATGTTATTAATGAAAAAAATATACATTAATTTTTTATTTAAAGTTAAAATAACACGCACCAAATATACTTCTGTTACTAAATAATTATTAAAAGGCATCATCAGATAACGATTATTAACTTCTAAAATCATTAAAGAAAATCACGAACAAAAGAAAATCATAAAAGTTATCCCATATATAAATTGACTGCCATAAGTTAAAAATTTTTATAATATCTAATTTTCTCATATTATAGCAAACAACTGTTTTCCAAATTTCAAGAAATATTGAAAAAGGTCGTCTAAGTTAAACAAATTCATATTTAATAATAAATTACAAATTTACAATTACAAATTTTTTTCACATTCTTTTCGTTCACCTTGCTAACGTTGCATAATTACTGTGAATGTGCTCTGATTTTCTATACTGTCACAGTCTGCTGATAATTTCGGATTGACCGAAATACGCCGATTTCAGCAGCGCTACTGTCAGTACGGTCAGCGCATTCCGCAAGACGTTCAACGATAAGTAGAAAATTATCCAAGGCATATTTCTCCGAGGCGCGTGCGGCATTTGCGGACCGGGCGCGTATGAAAAATCGGTATTCCCCGGTAATTTCGAGGCGAGGCGTGCTGCTCGGTGCGTAACAGGTGCCAAGCGGAGGAGAGAGAGATTCTTATTGCGACTCGATCGATACTAATCAATGATCCAACGAGATGCAGCTGGCCCATAACTATAAACGTCAGTCCGAGAAGTTGTAAAATCGTGGATTTATGCATGTCTCTCTCTCTCTCTCTCTCTCTCTCTCTCTCTCTCTCTCTCTCTCTCTCTTTTTCTGTACGGGGCGATAGGAACTGGCCCCGACCGCGAACAGCATACCACTGAATCCTAATTCCCCTTTCTTTCGTGCTTCTGAACAGCTCTTGCCGCTTATTCCGTCCACTTACACTTTTATTTCCTCCTCGTCCATCGTCCGCGGTAGTGTTATTACGCATCGACGAATTGTATTTGCGCGCGACGTTTTTTACTCTCGAACCGCGCTCTCCGCCTCGAGGCGACGAATGGGTGCTGATCAGCCATCAAACTCGGAGCGGACGATTCAAATAACCGTGGACGCAACGATTATACGAGTTGTTACGAGGAAAGTCAATTAATCGCGGTCCCATTCGGTCGGATTTAAGAGCAGCGTCGTCATGAACGATGATCGCGAGTACGATTCTCCCTGCTATTATACCTCATCTTTGGGCTTCACCACTCCTTTTCCGCAAATTTTTGTACTTGTATTTGTCGCAAAACGATATTGCAATTTATCGAAACAAGAAGCGAGAATGATATGACATAAATGAAAGGAGGACTTAATTAACCCTCCGCGTACAATGTTGACTCGAACGAACATTTGATTGCTCACTAACTTTCATACAGGGAAAATTTTCAAATAGCGCAAGTTTATTTGCAGGTTTTGATTTTATCGCGCTATTATCTTGAGGCTTTTCTATATCTCTAGAAAAAATGTGTCCAAAAATATTGATCCTCGACAAAGTTATGGTAGTTTGGAGTTAACTACATCTGACAGATTTAGATTGTACTGTAAGGTAAAAGTCTCAATGCCTGAAGTAGGCGACGTCTTATTTTCGGAAGAAGCGAACTGAATTGTTCATGAAGTGTCGGAAGCAAACAAGAAAGACGCGGTTCAAAGCCGGAAAGCAAGCAAGAATATTGGACAACACCGTGGAAATCTGAAATACTAAATACAATAAGACGGGTGACTGTCGATTTTGTCGATCTGACTACTTCTTTTTCTCAATACATCACGAATCAATTCCTCTTCGAGATCCCAAGGGTCACGCCGAGGACGATGATGGCTACTGTGGCTTTTGGAATAACGGCGCTGTTTCGCTGCGAGTTCTCGCACGAACGCTCGAGTCGTGCGGCGCGCTAAAATGCACAACATAACACGGGG
>NW_022639466.1:1656536-1657988 GCF_010583005.1 Odontomachus brunneus | reverse complement strand
GGGGGGGGGGGGGAGGGAGGGGTGTTACGGCGAAAGGTGTTGCGGTCGTAGCGCGGCAACGTAACGGAAGTAATTCCCGCGCGCCTCGCCGTGCGATATTTCGCAGTTTGCGCGCCGTCCTATACCACCTTTATCGTCCCGCGATGAATTACTGCGCCCGCTCGGCGCTATCGCGCGACTACCGTCCTGGTCTGCAATTAACATTACGACGGCGGTTCATCTCGACGACGACGACGACGACGACGATGTCGACGACCGACCGACGGACGGCGGGTGCCTCACGTAGGTGGCGTTAAACGGCGCGAAAAGGGCGGATACGGCAGGTGGTGCGCGACAGCTGCGAATCCGCGGAAAAGGCGAGAGGTAGTTAATCTCTTCGTTCGATACGCCCACGTGAACTCTCGTGCTCGGAAGGTGTGCGCGATCTCGCGGTATATCTACCTACCTACCTACCTACCTACCTACCTACTGGGCGCTTCTTTTCGCCCTCACGACCACGGGGTGACTTTGCCTATTTCAACCCGCCATTAACGCACTCGCCATATGACGACCGCTCGTTGTTCTCTCGCGTATATATACTTAGACCTCGGCCGCAGCGCGGCGTGTCTCGCATCGATCGAGGGAAAATAAACGCTCGCAGTGGGACGCGATGTGATTTCAAGTGCTGGAAATTTATCTTATGGTGCTGATTGAGTTGATTCCAGTCATCTAGCATAAGATGACGTTATAGGCTCCTGATAAGCGTGTGAGGTATTTTGGCCGTCAGTGTTGGCCGTCATGAAATGTTAGGTGACCAAAACAATTGGCAAATCTCAGTCATCAAAATTGATCAATCGTTATGAATAAAGCCACGAATGACTTGATCGACAGATAAAATTAATGATTAACCAGACTTTGACATGATTGATTGGTTTCAGTTAATCTCAATGATTGATTGAATCATTTATGATTACTCTTTTTTTTTATTCTGATTATCAATTTGCCGATTATTTTAGTCAGAAAAAAAACTTTGAGTCGATTAACGCCCAACACTGCTGATAAGTCATGCGACGCGGCGTGGCAATCAGGCTTTTATTAATAGCAAGGGTTGTTAATAATTAGAACCCGATAACATCATCCTTGCACGAAGTGGATAATTGACCGGGATCAAGCATGGGATTAATTTCTAATCAGGTGAGCGCGCGGCATCAGTATCGCCGACATGGCACCGCTTAATCCCAAGAATCGCGGGTCGGTTCATCGTGAAGGCCGCGATTGCATCTCCATCGTCGCGGCGATTCGCGCGTAATTAAAGCACTGGTCCTTCTCCCATCCGATCTCGTTTCGTTCGGGTCGATCGACGCGCATATACACCGAGCTATCGCGGCTGCCTTGACGTAATCGTTGCGCGGCAACGCTCGGAGCGCAAAACGAAGTAAAGGAGAAGACGGGGAGGGGGGGGGGGGGGACAGG
>NW_022639466.1:1636676-1656313 GCF_010583005.1 Odontomachus brunneus | reverse complement strand
GGGGGGGGGGGGGGGGCGAACAGGGAGAAGGAAGAAAAAGGAGCGCGATGCCTTGAGCCTCGAGAAGCGGCGCGGCGCTTTTTCGTGCCAACAAATCTCGCCTGCCATATCGCTGATGCGCCGTCTTATCTTGACTCGCGTACGAAGAACGAGGCGCGCGTTCGCGTCCGTCCGTCCGTCCGCCCGAAAACGTCGAACTTCAATTACCGAGCACGGAAGCGGTTATAAGATGCTATCGCCGCGCGCGCGGACTCTCGGTGCACCGCGGCATAAATCGCTCATCTTTACCCGCCGCCGGTGGAGGTGCCGAGGATGCGCTCGGGCTCGTTGCCACGCTGCTAATAAATACGCGCCGATAGACCGGCGTGTTCGAGAGAAGAACAGAGAGAGAGAGAGAGAGAGAGAAAAAAGGAAAGGTGACCTCGCTCTGACAAGTGTTGGCCGGCCAGGGCGACTCGCGCGCGCTGCCCACGCCAGACAATAAATACGCCGCGCTCGGTATCTCGAATTATTAAGGAATAATGACGCCATTTGTAACCGGCATGAGGACCGGCGGGAGAAGTGGCGAAGAGAAGAGGAACGATCGCGCGGGAGGAGAAGGAGAAGGAACACGCCGGCAGCCGGCCTGGAGGAAAGACAGGGACGGCGGGGACGAGACGGGGAGCCGCGGCGGTATTATTGCTGATTGAAATTCTTCGTGGCCCGAGTTGACTTGCCGCGTGCACCAGCAGATTGCGCGATCAGTTTACGTTTCCCTCGTGGCAAGACGCCAGCCGCCACCGCCACCGCCGTCGCCGCTGTTGCTGTTGCTGCTGTTGGTTTTTTTCGCGAGACTGCCGCGATCCCACCCGTCTGCCGATCTAACCACCGTGAATCGTGCTCGGTCCTCGCGGAGGCTCCGTAGTTTCTTTATCCTTTCGCCTCTCTCGCGGCTTCTCTCGCGGTCCTTGCTCGTAGATGAGAACGCGGGGACGTTACGCGACCCGAAAGCTTTTTCGCTGATTGACAACACGTTGGACTGTTTCATATTTAGTTGAATATCTTGCTTGATATTGATCATGTTTAATTGATATCTTGCACTAATTATCTGATCTTGTCTTATCTTTTTCCGCGCGCGTTTATCCTGACGCGAGGTGAAACTGCCAATACCTGGACATGTACTTAATACCTGATCTTTCATATTGCTTTGGTCTTTTACGAATATTTGAACATTCAATATGAAATATATGTACAATATACGGGTATATAGATTTCATGTTGAATGTTGAAATATTCGTGTTTAAGGACAAAACAATGAGAATTTTCAGAGTTAGACACGTGTCCAGGCTTTAGACACTTTTACCTTATGTCGAGGGAGATTTTACCTAGTCTTGCTGCTTTGTTAAAAGTTAACGGAATTAACGACTTCTGTGCATCTCGCATGCAATGACACCGTCTGTGTTCGCAAATTGCATCAATAATGTGAACAATCGCTCCTATTAACCGTTTCAATCAGCAAAATTTTATTGACTGCAGTGCTATAACTGAACCACCAGTTATGAGTATGGCATTCCAATGAAGAATACACTGATTGTATTTTAGAGAATACATGGAGGGGCAATTTTAGTTTTTTTATTTTTTAATATAAATTCTTTTAAATTTTATTATGCTTCTAGCAGTGCAGGAATGGACTGTTAATAAGGTCCATTTTGCCAAGCAATATAGTAAATATAAGTAAATAACTCTAGAAACATAACAAATTTTTTAATAGCATTGCTATTTACATTTCAGTTCTTAAAATGTACTTAGCATATACGAAATGAAAGGATAACGCAAAATGTCGATATTTCCGGTTACAAAATTCTACAGTGCGAGAATTTCATAGTAAAAATTATTATAGAACTTTGTAATCGAGAAATAAATCGACATTCTCCAGTAATTGTGACAGTTTTTTCATATGCACTATTTATATATTTCAGGTATTGCAATGTGCTATTAAAAGAATTTGTTATATTCATGGCAAAATTTACTCCGTTTTGTAACAATTAGATTCTATCAAAAATTAGATTCTATCCTATACTGACGGAAATATAATAAACTTTTTAAAAGCATTTATATATGAAAAGAAACTGTAATATATTCCCTCCGTGCAAAGTGATTTTTATTATAAAATTCTCTTCGTGTACGTAATCTCGTTCGCGACGGTTAAAAATACATCGCACTTAAGTGGTAGATCGTAATTTGCAATTCGAGGGAGAGGCAACGCAATGCGCGAGCTGGGTTATTTCTAATAAATCCCATGTGTTGCATATGATTGCTTCGTCTACCGTGGACGGGCGAGAGCGTTTTGTGTCATTCGATAGGTCCGCTGGGGACGATAACCATATATACCTCGGCATCGACATATATCGCGAGAAGGAAAAAAGGACCCGCGTACTCTGTTGGAATGGCGCGTCATCATGAGTTTTAGACGTGTGTAAATTAACTTCGCGTCTCGCGCGCGCGTTTGTGTTTATCGATTCGCGGTTTACGATCAGCTTCCCGTTTATTATTCCACATCGACCGCAGATTGTGCCTCGGAGCGTCGCGGGCACTCGAGAATGAGGAATGTTATGGAATCGTACCGGAACTCGTCTTAGAAGGCGGAGGGAATCGTCGTCGTTTCTAATGCAAGAATTATCCTGCCTCTCGTCACTCTTTTCTCTCTCTCTCTTTCTCTCTCTTCTCTTCTTTCTTTCTCTCTCTCTCTCTCTCTCTCTCTCTCTCTCTCTCTCTCTCTCTTTCTCACTCTCTCTCGCTCGCGCGAGCGCGTCGGCGTAGTCGCGCGATGTACGACGCAGTTGCAGCGCGAAGGTCGCATTTTTAAGCGACTGCATCATCATCCTGTTGACACTCGCCATTCGATGGCTAGGGATAACGGCGGCGGTTTTAAAGGCAGCGCCGAGCGAGGAATTCCGATGCGGTCGCTTCGACGAATTTAAGTATTCCAAGTCGCTCTTCGTTATTGAAACGCGAACTCTGTTAACTTCAAGGAGAAAACGAGAGAAAGAAAGAGACAGAGAGGCAGACAGAGAGAGAGAGAGAGAGAGAGAGGGGGGCGCGACGACACCAGCGTACTGTTATTCACGATGCAAAATTCAATTCAGTCGGATAAATTCGCTCACTTAATAACATGTCGCGTATGATTAAAGTTTACTCTACTCTAAGATGGTCGACTACACGACGATATTAATTACGAGCGAAACGATAAAGCTTCGCTAATTAAAGCAATAAGAGGAATGAATGGTTTTAAGGTAGATTAATATTTGTCTCTTACATAAAAGGCAGAATTGCGAAATGATATGTTTAATCGCGCGACCAATGGTTTCCTAAGCAACGTAGAAATGTAAAGCAAAATAACAGTGTCTTAAAAATGATCTGAAATATCTTAATTTCAAAACCCTAAACATGGGTAAAGTTTAGTCATACTAACTTTACAAACGTTATACAAAAAAAAAAAAAAACGTTTGGTTGAATCAATCGCTTGAATTCTGTTAACAAGAAAACAAGGTTTTTGGTTAAATCTGATAACTTCAACCGAATTTTTCTGGTTTCTGGTCATATTTAATAGAAATTTAATTAATCCAACCAAACTTTTTTCCGTATACCATTCTTAAAAGCATGTATTATTATTTTTATTATAAATTGTTTAACTTTACACGAAACTTTATTGGATCGCAGAAATATTAATAAAATTAATATTCCTTTTTATGATTTCTATTCTAATTAAGAAAAGAACATTAAATTTTGTTTATTTTTCCGAGAATTATGAGCAAAAGAAGACACACTGGGTGAAATTTATTAACCATGTTTAAAGTTCACATAACTTTTTATGTGTTTAAAGTTCTGAGATTAAGGATATAGGTATAAAACGGAATCGATATATCATTCGTCGTTCTATGGCGTACGTACAGCACGTTTATGGAAATGGTAAGGCTTACAATTCAGTAAATCGTAGATACGACGAATGACTTGTAGAACAAGTGTGGATATTAATTCTCGACGCTATTAACTACCAATGTCAATTTTCTCCCGCGGCTATCAAGGGAAGTATTATCACACGCACGAGAAACAGCTCGTAGATATTTCGTCCGACGCGTATCTCAATAAAAGAAAAAGAAATGTCGTTCAGTTCTTCAAGCGGCACACAGCCGAAAGAAAATAAAGATCGAATGCGAGAGATAATCGTGGATATATGTCTAATCTCTCGAGGACAGCTTTTATGCTTCCTGTACACCCACGGTGTACACGAGTGACTCACGGGAAATGTATTTTACGAGCGGTAATAAAGTATATTTAGAGGTAGGAAGTGTCTCCGGCAATGATTTACAGTGCAGTCACAGGGAATCTCCCGCGACGTAGTAACTACATGTGCATTGAATTATGAAAAAATTGATTACACCTCGTTAACGCAACACGCACGTTTCGATGAGGCCCTTACTTTTTATTGGTGTTATCGAGA
Source organism: Odontomachus brunneus (assembly GCF_010583005.1). NCBI lineage: Eukaryota > Metazoa > Arthropoda > Insecta > Hymenoptera > Formicidae > Odontomachus > Odontomachus brunneus. The sequence continues at coordinate 1,651,833 of NW_022639466.1, read as the reverse complement.
ATGCAAATGAGATCGTCATCTTTTAACGGAAATGATAGCGCACTGAGAAAAGGGTTTTGTTGTCCAAACAAAAATTTGGTACACCAAACTGAAATTTGGATCAAATATTTTTTAATTTTTGCAACTAAAAAATTTAATTGCTTATGTGTTTTGTTCTTTCATTAATACACCATATTTGACACAAATAAAAAATATGATAATACCGACAAAATATTTTAGTTCCCAAAATAATGTTTTCAGTGCAATTTTCAATCCAGTTAGACCTTTTGTGATTGTGTACCGGTATTTCATCGAGAGTAAATAATTTTTAACATTATCGATATGAATACTGCAAATATTCCGACTTCGCGACGAGGGAATTCCTTCGAGGAAACAGAAAGAAATTTCCATCGGTTTGAGTCGTAAACTTTCTTCCTTCTATAAGTCTACCTTCATATAGCATACTTTTCGATAGATTTTATCTTAACACGCACTCGTTGTGCTATGAACAATGATTTGTGTTTTCAAGTGCAAGTATTACAAAAATAAAAAAAAAGAACGAGCACTTGCTTATCAGAAGTTATAAATAACGACCCAAGGAACTCGCTTACCGGGAGCAGTTAAAAGTCGCGCGTACGCGCCGTTCTCATTTCGGTAGGAATTTTTTGAAGCGAGACGGCGCGTTGTAGAAAGGAGAGACGCGAAAATGAAATATCCGCGATTGCGTTTAGAGAGCGTTTAGCGCGGGCGCGCAGGGAAAGGTGGTGCACGTTGTCAGCCTTGGTGGGCTCCTAAGAACGGGGGCCCCGCATTGTTGGTAGGTGCACCGCCTGTCGCTGGGCTCTGATTCATTGCCGCGCCTTGCAATTCATCATTCCAGTTCTCTCTCGTGTCCCGGCATCATTGCGCCTTCCCTCCCTTTCCGCGCAAGCTGCTCGCACCAATGGTAATCACCCGGAGCCCTCTCCCTCTTCTTCTTCTTCTTCTTCTTCTTCTTCTTCTTCTTCTTCTTCTTCTTCTTTCCTACCTCGCGCGCACCTTCTTCTCTTATTTCGCACGGACTAAGCTCTCCTCGTAATTATTTGGTTGTCGAGGGACGCGTATTTTCGGATGATCGACGTGTTTGAACCGCACGAAACTTCGTCAAAGTTTTCCGTTCAACGCGACGTTCAGTTATTATCTCTGCGCATCTGCGTCTTTAACTATTTCTCGATTGATCGTGTATAGCCGACTTTTAACGATAGCGGTTGTTTCAAATTTCGGCGATGTTAATAATTTGCTGAATAGTTACATTAAAAAAGTATCATTTTCAGCGAAATATTCTTTTATACATATATATGGATTCAAGAAGAGATTCTTCTAAAACCAAAAGGAAAATATCCTAACATCTAAGAAAAGAACTCCAGTTGCAAGGTACTATTTCCTACAAACCCATATTCTAAGCGCGAAAACTCTTACCGAAAGAATATTCCTCTCCCAATGAAGTAAACATACTGAGAAAAGGATTTTGTCGTCCAGACAAAAATTTAGTATACTGTACCATAATTTGGCTAAAATGAGATCAATCAAATGTTTCGTAATCGCAATAAAAAAATTAATTGCTATTATATGCTTTCTCACTAATATATCTCACTTGACGCAAGTAAAAAGCATGTAATACCAACAAAATCGTATGTACCAAATATATTAGTTCCAAGTACAAAAGTAACTTCTCAGTGTATTAATTAGAAATCTACTGGATATTCTTCTACCTTTTTTCCTTTCGAATAAAAAAGAATACATTTATTCAAAACAGACTACCGTCTAACTGGAAGAAATTTCTATTAAAAACAAAACTGTAGATAAAGGATGAAATTCCTCCATTTTTTCCAGAGTATTGTGCTTAGAATATTTTCCTCTAGGTTTTAAGAGAATTCTCTTGAGACTATATATATTAGAGGGTTCCGTTAAAAATAAGATCATATTTTTGTAGGTGTAATTAATTTAACTCTGAGGCAAGCAAATATAGAGGATAAGTGTCAAAATTTTACTGAGGATCGTCGACTACGCGACAATGTTAATTACTGTCTAGACCAAAATAGTATCAATAATTAAAACAATAACAGATTAAACATTTTTAAGGTTCATTGATATCTCATTCAGACCTTTTCTCGATATCTCGCTCGGACAGTAAAATTCAATCTACGGCTTAAGCCGACGGTGCAATTTCACGTCTGACGAATGACACGAGAATGAAGTGCCTGTTTAATGAAAGATGTATCTTGGAAAAATTTTATCAGTACCATATCGACGAGAGTATGACGGTGCACACAATGCGCCAACGCACCTATTCACGTTGCTCCTCAACCAGTTGTATATCATCATATACAACTGTCATATAATCTATTTTAATTATCAACATCGCTATGTGCTGAAGATCCGAACCGACTATTAATAAAAACGTACACTGAAAAAGAGATTTTTCTATCGAAATCAAAATTCGATACACCGTATCCTAATTTGGTTAAAATGAGATCAACCAAATGTTTGTGGTAATTTCAATCACAAAATTCAATCGGCGTTATGTGTGTTTTGCTTTCTCAATAATACATGTACCTGACACAAGTGAAAAGCATCTAATGCCAACCAAATCTTGTGTAAAAATATTTTAGTTCCAAATACAAAAATAATTTTTTCAGTGCACACTGAGAGAAGAAAAAGCTTAAAAAAAATTTAAGAAATAAAAAACAATTAAGAAAAAGTTAAGAAAAAGAGAACACTTATTAGGATAGGTACCACAATAACATATTTCTACATTCTACATTTTCTTAAAACTTTAGCTTCTCTTTCTCTCTCTCACGAGTGTGCAACTGTTTATTCTCTTTAAACAAAAGAATTTTGTAAATATATTATTGCCTATCGAGTGAATTAAAAAAAAATTTTTGAAACATCTTTCTTTCAGTGTAAAGATCAGGAAGGTCGCTGGATCTTTTATTGCGCGGAAACGTCGTACCTCGATCGCAGGACAAAAGGTGCGCGCGTGGGCGCAAGGTGCAAGGACGGGAGGACGCGCTCGGGCGTGATACAATCGTTATCCTTCTGCCGCTCAAACGGACGCTTGAGAACACGAGTGTCGATAATAACGATACGAAAAGAACGAAGAAAACGAGGGGCGGCAGAAGGAGGCCGGCAGAAGATAGGATCGTGAGCGTCGCGCCTTCCTCGCCGATCGAGACGCGAGCGGGCGCGATAAGCCGGGTTTTTCGCGGCGCGCGATGGACATACTTCTTAATGAACGATAAAAAGCCTCCCGTATAAATGACGGAGGTCTTTTAATAATGACTCGGCGTTAATTAATAACGGCACGAGAGTGGCGCAAAAAGGATTTCGGCGTGGCTTGCCGCGGCGCTTCTTCCGACTCGGCCGTGTCGGCAAAAAGCTCCGAGCATTGTGAAATCGTGCGAACCCCGTGCTTAAATCAAGTGACGGAACGGTTTCGAGACGAGCAAGAGCCTGTAATGGCTAAATGGATAAATCGCAATTAATAACGGTGAGAAAAAACCGCGGGATGGAGGGGGTTCAACTCTTCGATAAAGAAACGAGATTCTTACTGACAAAGCAAAAAACCTCGTGGAGAAGTCTAGGTGTGTGATCAAGTATAACGGCGAGGAAATTTGATGGACGACCGGTTATATTGTAAAGTTATTAACTGCACTGAGAATGAAAAAAAAAATGTAGTTGAATTAATGAGACTCTTCGCTTGAACGAACGAAATTCGTTCGATCAAGGTTTCGTTTAGTCGATTGGACCAGTTATGTAGTTGCTGTGATGAGTTATCGATTGGTTCGCTGATTACGAGATTTGACTTGGTCAGTAACTATATTAAAGCAACTTAGTTTTCGCACTAACGCGTAATTTGTTCAACAAATACGATATTTCTTTGAAGGCGAGCGACCGTCGATTTTGTTGAATCAACCGTTTTCTTCCTCTCACAAGTAAACCTACCCGAAAGTTACACTTCGATTTTTTTAGTACAAATGTAGAAGTACAAAAAATATTTAGGTCATATTTTTCATTTTGGCCCACTTTGAGCTTCACGGACAGTTTATAGCTTTTTAATGTCTTTGCTCCTATCATCAACAAGTGCAACAAAAATATATAAGAAATAAAATATATAAGAAAGAAATACATATATAAAAAATACATAAGAAAGAAATATATTTTTTGTACTTCTACATTTGTGCCAAATTAGAAAGAAATCGGAGTGTACCTTTTGGATAGGTTTACTTGTCAATGCAACACGAGTATTCCTGAGTCGAAATTTTAGTTCTACATCAATCCTGCAAATTCCTTTAAACTTGAAGAATTAATGGAGAATCTTAAGATGTAACATTATACGAAATATTTTCTTACCTTGTGTGATAATACATTGTGTGATGTCTACTCTCTACAGTTGTCTTCATTTTGAGTCTTACAGTAAGACTCATTTCAGAATTATTTAATATTTAATTATATTGATATTTTTCAGCTGCATTTTTAATCTCTATTTCCGTGATACATCAGTTAGCAATATGCAATTTAATAGTTTATTAAGATATAAGAAAAAGATAAGCAAATATTAAATAATCAAATAAAAATTGATAAGAATAATAGTTAAAGAAAACAACACATATTATTCTCATCTCTTCCTAGTTTCTTTTTCTTTTCTTTTTTTATGTTGGAAGTAGATGAGATGTAGCTCTTAAAAGAGCTGATCGTAGAAGCTGTAAAGGAAAATATAACTGTTATGTGTGTCCAATAATGCCCAATATAATGTTCAATAGAAATTTAAATCTAAATTTCGTATAATAGCAAGACTAAAGTGAAGCAAACAAACGTAAATAAGTGTAAACAAGATCACATTCGCGGCCTAGAGAGCATTATTAAACGTAAATACAAAATTTACATTACATTCTAAAGCTGACATTCATAATTGTGAATTATTTAGTATCTTTGTGATTGAGAACAATCGGAAAGAATATAATTAATTATTGTATTTATACTCAATGATCATTATTCGACTGTTTGAATAAAGGTCTTTTATATGAAATAATGTAATAGGTGAAAGTACAAATCAGAGATTTCTAAAACTATAATTATTTGTCAAATAATAATGGACTATGAATGCCGGCTTAAATTTCGACTCAGGTGTTTATTCTCGACAATGTTTGTTATAAACCGATATAATAAATGATTTGGCACACCTGAAAACATATGATGTAGTACTGCCCGCATGTCCTACGTCTTCCGTCCTTCGCCTTCCGTCTTGGCTACTCAACTCAGTATCTTGGCTGCTCCATCATGGCACTGACACTAATACTGACACTTGCGCAAGGACGATTCGATTGAAGATACACGTTTCACACGATGCCGACGAGACATATATAATACGATGCCGACGAGAATTTTAATTTCAGAGACCGATGAAATATTTTGATATCACTCGAGGAGAATGAAAAATAATATACCAATACATGTAGTCCGTGGTATGCGTGTCAAATGCCGGTTTTAAGTACAACAGAAACATTCGGGAACGCGTGCGAGTCGCGAAAATAAGTTTGGCCGCCTTCAAGGCCCGCGACGTATCGAGAATGTTGATTATTGTCGTCCCTCGGCTGTTAAATAATTGCGCGACGACTTCTTTTAGTAACTACAATGCCGGATGACGTAATATTTGTTTACACATTGTTCCGATATTCTCACGATCGCGTTGTGTATCGATACTTATTCCGCGGAACATCGATTTTCCGTCCATCGAAAGTGCGATTTTTTTCGTCTAATTAGTCTATTCGAAAGTCTTTATTTCAAGTCGCCAGGACATCTGCAAGCGCAGTTATTGACCTGGATCGATCCGCGCGATAGATCCGCCGGCGCTATCGCCGTAGGGTAGGTCAGGACGCGACACGTGAATGAAAACGTAAACGCGTCGGCCACGCACTCGCTCTAGCCACGCGTCCCCCCACCACGCATCCCCCCACCACGCGTCCCCCACCACGTGCCCCCACCGCGCGGTCGTTCACCTCGTAGCTCGAAGCAAGCATAGCGCGTCGCGGCGACAGCAAGTGCCTCGACTGTTCTGGCGCACCGAAATTCTGATACCGACGCAGCGGGTTTAAATGGCTATAACTCACGCAGAAGTCGACGAAACGAGGTGAAATAAAAGCACTCTTTAGCACACTTTCCCGCACATGTCCATATCTTGTTTTATTGTCCATTTGGAAGAGTCGACTGGCGTGATCGATTCAAACATGACAAACACGATCATATGAGCAGCACGCAATCTCTTTCATTTACAGTTCTTCAGATTTCTTTCTTCGTTTTGTTCACTGTAACAGTAATGAGATCAATATTATTGTTATTTATCGAAATAGAGAATAATCTTTTTCCAAAATGGTAGAACATTTTTGTTCACATGCAACTTTCTTTTCAGTTTTACTATGTTTTTATACGGAGAGAATATTATGGTTTTTTTTTCATGTAAATTCTTTTCAATTTTATTGTTTCTACATATGGAGAGGATATTATACTTTTCTTTCGTATAAATTTCTTTCAAATTTACTCGCCACTACTACTGCAAATACTACTTGCGTTTACGCGTGTACCTTTTATCTCGCGATCGAGAAACAACGTTCGCGCTCAACAGAAAATCCAACGACCTTCCTGATCTTACACTGAGAGAAAAATATCTAAAGAATAAAAAATATTCACTTGATGGGCACTAATAATATATTTACTAATTTTTTTGTTTAAATAGAACAATTGCTTTCGTGAGAGGGAAGCTAAAGTTTTAAGAAAATATAGATTTCTTTTTATTAAAAAAATATTTTTTATATTAATATAAGGAAATATGTTATTGTGATATTCATTCTAATAAATGTTTCTTACTTCTTTTTTTCTTACTAATTTTTTTAAGTTTTTCTTCTTTCAGTGTGCGCTGAAAATTTATTTTTATATTTGGAACTAAAATATTTTTAGACACGTTGGCCTTAGATGTTTATCATGTACAAGTAAACCTACTCAAAAGTTACATATTTTTTCATTTTGGCCTGTTTTATGGGCAATTTATAGCTTCTTAATGTTCTTATTCCTATCATTAACAAATGCAACAAAAATGCATAAAAAATGAAATTAAATATAAGATATAGACATTTTTTATTTGCTGATTATGAATATGAAGTCAAATATATACAATTATTTGTATAAATAATAAAATGTTTAAACAAAACATGTAAATTGAAAAAATTATTTATACAAATAATTTCTCGGTTTGGCCGATATTCGAACCATTTTTTACTAATTTAGCACAGATTTAAAATATTTTGGTTGGAATTTCGGCTAAAGAAATCTAGAGAATAATTTGTGTCTCAGCTATGCCGATTTTGTTGAAATTATTTAACTATATCTTGTAATTAACTTTATTTCTTATGCATTTTTGTTGCACTCGTTAATGATGGGAATGAGAATATTAAAAAGCTATAAACTGTTCATGAAACTAAAAATGGGCCAAAGTGAAAAAATATGACTTAAATATTTTTTGTACTTTTACATTTGTACCATATTATAAAAAAATAGTAGTGTACTTTTTGGATAGGTTTACTTGTTAGTAATTGGAATAGATTTACCAGTTCTATTTCTTACAAAGGAACGTAGCAAATATTTATATAGTAACACATTTCCGTTTCTAAATAGCACATTCAAAACGAAAAGATAATGAATTACTGCAGAATATCGAATTATTTCTTGGTTAAAATGTTTTATAATAATTTTGACTGCACATAATATTTTGCGTATTGTAATGCAACGATAGACTCTCAATAAAATTAGTCTTTAAGTTTGTCTGTCTGTCGAGACACAATAAATTTTATTAGGAACATAGGAAAATTTTTTAATAGTATGTTTCAGTTTCTCAAATAAATAAGTAGTATATTTCAAACGAAAGTATAAAATCATTTACTGTGTGCAGGTTGTCGACCTGTTTCCTGAAAATCCTACAGTAATTTTTACTACAGAATTATCCGTATACTTGCACACGAGTGTTGGTACGCGTTACACCAGGCATTCTATATATATTGCCAACGCCAATGAAACAAATGCATCACAAAGAGATTATGAAAAGACGAAATTTGTTTTATATATCCATTAACCAGTTAACTGTGTATGACGAGTATACTCGTCATGAAGAAATGGCAATTTTTAGCGTTATGACGAATATACTCGTCATGCAAAACAATTTAGGTACACACTTTTAAAAGAGGGCAACACAGCTAACTGGTTAATTATACAACTGGTTAATTATACAAGATGTCTGAATGCAGATGGCTGAACATTCGTGTATAAGTAGAGACTTCTACCATTTTGTATATACTTCAGCATAGCAATTATTGAAATACGAATAAAAAAAATGGCAAATCCATGCGCGCGACGCGGTGGCACATGTTCTTTAGGCTCGTCCAAAATAATCTTTATCTAAGATATTGAATTAGTTGACAATCTCTCGGTAATAACGGATGTAACGCAAAACAATATTATAATACACGCCTCGCCACTGTATGTCCGCTCGAAAATTCGTTGCACGCGCCCCTGGACTTTCGTTTCCGCACCCTTCTAAGCCGAACAGCGGCGGCGGTCACGTATTCATGGCCGGCCGCAGTCTCTTCCGGTCGTGTTATTTTTCCGCAGACAGAAAAAGTGCAAAAGGCCCTCGCGTTGCGGAGCGTTCCGTCCGTCCGGCTGGCTGGGCTGGCCGGAGATTAAGCGTGGGCAACTTCATGAAGGGAGATTAAAACTGCTAAAATTAATTCGCGTAATTGCAGATGAAGTTCAGCCCTGTGTCCGTTGACGCCAAATGGATTTTCCCGCCCGCGGGGAGATTTCCGACCGACGTTACTTCAACGCGACTCGCGACTACTCGTTGTTTGCGAAACCGTGTTTCTTCGCATTTTTGCCGTGAGTGCATAACGCGTGTGGCGAATTTACGGATTTCAGCGAGAATCAAATCGAAGCCGAGAAAATTGTAATTATTTCTCTGTGTGATTATATTTAGAAATACCGAAAATTTTTTTCTCAGTATGTGTTATCGTGAACATCGAGCAAGTGGAAGCGCTTGAAAAATTAATGCTAATCTCGCTTAATTTAGCGTGACATCAATTCCTAAGATAAAGTGAACTCCCGAGTGTTCGCGAGTGTTGATTCAGACGCGCGTGGGAGACCGTGGAAATGCGCAATAACGTCGTAACGTAAGAAATTAGAAAGGATTTTTCGGCGCGCGGGCACGTGCGCGCAATTTCCACGTCAATCTTTTGCCGCGGGATATTAATTTTTGCGAACTTCCTCCTCTCTCTCTAACCGGTTCATACGTCGGATTATAACAGTGTTCCGCAATTTGCGCGAGCAAGGCCCCCACAGACTATATCATTCTCCGCTTTTTGTCCCCGCCGACAGACAGACGATACTCGAGCAGACTCTCCGGCTTGAGCAAACTCCACGCTTGTCTGTCTCCTCGTATTAATTAATTAACGTTCTCTTAATTAAATCGCTCCGCTAGACAGTGACGAGTGCGACCGCATTAACTACTTCGTCGCTCTCAAATGTTCTTGAAAGGGTCGGCGACGTTCCATTTGCTTTATCCGCCACCGCCTCACCGTGTACTTTCGCTCGGGGAACCGCTGAAAAATCTCGTCGCGCCAACGAAGCGGATCCCCACGGAAACGGCTCGCGCGCTCGTTCGAATAATGAAACTATTACTTCCGTCATCTGCGAGCATTTCCAAGAGATTCTCTCTACTCAATGCTACATTGAGAAAGAAATGTTCGGTTTTTGTGACTATAATCACATAGAGAAATAATTACTATAAATTTTGGCCAAGAAAACCATTTTTTTCAAATAAATTTTATTGTGATATAAGTGATAATGGGCTTATATGCATATTATTACTGCCATTTTAAAATATAATAGCTAAAAGACATGGGAACCAAAAATAACTATAATTCTAGATGGATCAACCAGTTTTCCCTCAGCCTACTCGCGACGCGTCGCATGAACGAAGCATGAACAGTCAAACGCTGACGGAGGCACGATTTCTCAGTGTGAAACGACGTGGAGCGCGGAAAGGTGACCTACTCGATATCGATACATACAATCCGGCCTTCATGCATTATTTTTCTTGCACCTCAGATACGTCGCGACGCGCATTTGTCTTGCATCTTCCTCTCCTTCTCTCCCGACATTATGCCGACGAGCAGAGCTTCCTCTAGTGTATCACAATGTGTATCTACGGATCTTCGTTCAACCGATAGCTTCTCAGAGCATCCGAAGGAAAAAAGCGTCGGAAGCTCGTTGAGTCGAGGGAGATGGGGAGAGGACGAAAGAGAAAGAGAGAGGGAGGGCAAACAAGTTAGAGACAGTACGAGACTTGAATTATTCCCGGCTGCTGCTGCTGTCTAGAACTATTCGGAGTACGTTTCCCACGCCGACTCATAACACGTTATCAATTATTAATTGCTTTACGGGAACGTAAGCCCTCCGCGGGATCAGGGACGACGGACGACAGAGAGCGAGGTGGAGAGGCACGCTCACGCAGTGTCTCTCCTTGTGTGTCCTGCGCGGTGCTCATACAACATACATTTCGCGTGTACCGATTGCCGCCGCGGATATACCGCGGGCTCGCCCTCATCGATCGAAGGAGGCATCATCGGTTGCCCCATTTCCGAGAAGATCTGCGCCGCGCTAAATTACGATCGCGTGAGCCTCTATAAATCGCAACAAATGACAAGGAACAGCCTGTACAGCGGTCGGCTAGGAGTGTCTACTTCGATGCGGCGCATCCGAGGATGCTCGCTCGACAGCCGTGATTTGTTAAATACCACGACGCCAGTTGAATTCGAGAGACACGCGAGTGTGACGAGGTATCGGGACGCGAGATCGTTTCGATTCCGCGGAAACGATACTTCCCGACGATGATTAATGTACTGTTCGGGAACGCACGCTCGTCGCTTCACGCGGCACGGCTGTTTCGCAAAAGATGGAATTCCGATTGTCGAGTGTTGAATCATAAACTGGGGCTTTGTTGGAAATTGCGCGTCAATCGTGAAGAAAACAACAATGAGAGAAGTTTTCCCCCTGATTTAACAAAACATCAGTACCCGCAACAAGACATAGGAAAGACCAGGACTAGATGCCTTAAATTTTAAAATTCCGAAGTTTTACAATTTCCCAGGCAACTAATTGTTGTGACTGACTGTATAAACATGATAGAGGATTTTCTATGTATTAATGCCCGCCACGATCTTGTTAATAACGTATATTTTGTAATATGAACATGGAATAACGTGGCCATCTAGTCCTGATATCGGATTCATTTGCTCAGGATAAGAAGATTACATAAAAAATATTGATTAGTAGTTCCGCAAGAGAACCATAGTCCTCCTGAGGGCCTTTAAATGTGGATCAACTTTATCTCGTTCGCTCATATGCTCTTTCAATCATTTTATAAATGAAAATTGCATTTATTATAAAAAAACCGTATATCATACACTTGCAAGAAATTTCATTAGCTAGTAATCCATTATTGTTGGTGCTAAATTTGTTGTCTATTTGAACTTCAGCAAAACATATTCGCTACGAGATACACACACAATAGTAATGAAACAGCATTTATAGCATGAAAAACATAAAACCGATGTTTTAGATCGCAAAATCAAACCAAGATTTTGTGTTACTTTTTAGTCGTCATTAATATCCGTTTTAACGAAAATGAATGTTCTTTGTACATAATAATGAAGTTCGATTCTTATCCCATAGAAGGACGATTTCACACTTATTGGAAACGCGATGATTTTCTCTTTCCGATGATCTTTGTTTCAAGTCGCTGCGACGTTCGCGAGTGGAGTTATTAACGATTGTGTCGATCCGCGTTCTTGATAGTTCGGTCTTATCACTGCAACGAGCTGTGGATAAGTGACGACGCGACGCCTAAGTGGAATGCGGTTATTGTTTCCGGGAGAGCACCTTGCGTTGTATGCGACAGCAAGTGCGATTCGCTACCCCCACTCCGCGGCCCAGATAAGCACAGCGCCCAACCACGTACTCGCTGCGGCTACGCGGTCGTTCACCTCACTTTAAGAATGCAATTCATACTAAGGGGTCAGACCAATATAACGTTCTGAGGAAAAACGTATTTTTGGGAATTAATTTTGCGAAAATGGATCAACCGAATATTTTCAAACATTGTATATCGATTAAATAATTATTAAACTTTATATTATTTTTTTTTTTATTTGAAGAAATCTATAAATAAATGTGCAGCATATAGCTGAACTCATGAAGTATTGCTGCAATCGGCGGGAAAAATAGCGTCTGTTCTAGTAACCCGAAAAAAAAAAAAAAAAAAACCGAAAGGTTTTTTAAATAATATGCTTGTAATTAGAGGATAAATCTAAATTTCAAGCTGTGAAGTAAAAATCACAGAAACAATAATTGGATATCCAAAAATTTGCATTTTTTATTATTTTACACTATTAAGGAAAGTTTTAAGTTTAGCGTTTTTTCTAAATTTTTTAGGTCATTTTCCAATTACATCCTCCAACTACAAGTATATTATTTAAGAAATTTTTTTGATTTTTTGATCTCAAGTCACTAGAACGAGCGAGGACTCCATAATTAACACTAATAAAAATAACGTAGCCTAAACGTTGAATGCTTCAAAGCATTTGCAGCGTCTAATGGATCGCAACCTAAGTCATAACGTGAGACGTAGTACGCTGGCGCGAGAGCGAGTACTACACTGAGGAAAAGACACTTGGAAATTTACTTGTATGATACAAAATTTACTTCCGTGATATAAAATATATTTCTGAGAAATAAAATTTGTTTCTGTGAAATAAATTTTTGTCCTACAAATAAATTTTCAAGTATTTTTTTCTCAGTGCAGCGTCATACGGGCGCGAATTTCAAGCTTAGACTGAATGTCGACTGGATGCTGGCTGGTGTTATTAAGCCACTTTTTTGTGTGTGGCTACACCGAGAAAAAGTGTTTGAAAATTTATTTGTAGAATATAAAGCTCGTTTGACAGAAATAAACTGTATTTCACAGAAAAAAACATCATATCCCAGAAATAAATTTTCCAATACTTTTTTCTCAGTATACTGTCGAAACAAGATCGTCACACATGAATTGTAATACTGAACAAATACCGAACAGTGACCAAAATTTCTGTCTGGTCAGTTACTGGCTATACATTCCTGCTTATTTTCGAGCGGCGTTGCTATCCTAAAAACGACAACTCGGCCCGGGCATTTTTCTCCGCCGCGTGGAAGTCGGTAAATCAAGCGGCGCCTCGGAGATCCGACTCCGTGTGCGCGACGAGCGCGAGTCTATTCGGGTGGAAAGTCACTCCGCGCGCGCGAGCAACGTTTTATACATTCCGTGTGCGATACGCGTGTATGCATATCCGGCGCGCTCTCGAGAGTCGGTATAATAATCCATCATTTATATTAATTGCACTCCGCGGTGCGTCGCGCCCTTGCATAAATGATATCCTTGTGTGCTCGTGGGGGCGCGCTCGCGCTCGGTCACCGGCGCTCTCGCGTGCTCTCTTCATAAATTCTAATTAAGTTCACACACAATCGACTCCCAGAATCATACGGGCCAGCGCTTTCGTCGCCATCTCGCGTATATACATACATATATATGCACGCACGCACGCACGCACGAACGGAAGGTCCGCCGCTCTGGTGAGAAACAACCGCCCGGCGTCGCGACGAATTCCACGAATGAGCTTCGTTAGGAAAGCTGCCCCGACGATTGTGCGCGAGCAGTAATTATGCTTGCAATTAGGCCGGGCTATTTTCGAGATTAAAGAGCACGAGTCCTTTATGCGCTCAGTCGTCGGGCTCTGATTTATAGCGGATATCGAATCCTGGCGGCTCGAGCCGTCTAACGACGCGACGACTCCCGCGCGGATAACAAGATACATCTCTTACGGGCAAGTGACAGCGAAAATATTAGAAATGGATGCCAATGCCGTGTGTCGCGGGCACTCGCAGTGATAATTGCGATGAGTAACGATCGTCACGACGCTCGCCGATCGAGCATTTGTCATGTCCCGCAGAGCTAATATTCGATAAACAATTAGGAGATTGCCTTTTCGATCTTACTATATTTCTGATATTACAGACTGTCAATAAGGTCTAGTAAGGAAGCCTTGCAGTCGTAGCGGAATTTATTTAGGTACGAGAAATCATAGTACATTAATATTAGATATTTTAGATCGCGAGTGACTTTTTCTTAATCTATCTTCCATCTTCCGTCTTCTTTTCGTACGAGATATAACGAGCCATACTTCTAATACAACATGCACACGCGTCATTATCGATAATGACACGGTATCTCCGACTAATAAGCTGCTGTCCATCGGCTCCTTCCGTGAAAAAGAAATATCCGCTATCATCGTCCGCAGAATTATTTACGAGCCGACCCGATAGATTTCAAAAGTGACCCGACGAATACGAGCTTGGCCGCCCACGAGCTCGTCGCACGCACTTCGCGTTTCCTACATTATCCGACAATAAAGGAGAATAATAGTCCCACTTCCGCGCACATATATTATTTTTAACGAAGCATTTAACAGTCATTCCACGCACGGCAGGTTTAAGTATCGCCGGGACAGAGAGAGGGCTATGGGCACACGGTGGGTTTCCCCCAGCGCGGTGAGAACGCAGTTCGGAGTCCTGTTAACGAGTGCTATTCTTTCCTAATGAGTGCGGCATAAACACGGCGACCGGAGTAATCTCGACAACGGACGCACTGTGCGCTCGCTTACACGAGCTGCGCTACGCAACGTTCGTGCGTGCGCGCGCGACTCGTTAAGGCATTTCGTTCGTTCGTTCGTTCGTTCGTTGCATCGCGTTCGCGCGGCGCGTACAAGCGTTACAATTAGTTGCTCGACGTTAGCATTATATCTCGCGCACGTACACGCGATACGCCCGTTTCTTCTAGGCTGCATTATGCAGCAGCTCACGAGGGACCTTCGCTCGCGCGGGGCCCATGGAATCGCATATGGAACGAGCGGGGCTAGCGAGCTGCCAGCTAACAGGTTGGCATAACGCTAGCTTAGACGAATCCTCTCTCTCTCTCTCTCTCTCTCTCTCTCTCTCTCTCTCT
>NW_022639466.1:1622106-1634146 GCF_010583005.1 Odontomachus brunneus | reverse complement strand
CTCTCTCTCTCTCTCTCTCTCTCTCTCTCTCTCTCTCTCTCTCTCTCTCTCTCTCCATATATCTGTCTGTCTGTCTGTCTCTGTCTACCTCTGTCTCTATCTCTGTCTCTCGACGTGAACCGCATCGCGTTCTCGCCGGGTACGGCACGATACGATACGATGCGATGTGATGATGTGATCTTTTTCGCTCGAAAACATCGAGACGAGCGCGAAAGCGCGTTGTACCGGCGCGAAAGTGCGCGGTCGCGCGCGTATCGCAAAAGTTCGCGATAAATAGTCGACACGGCGACGCGAAGGCGTTTCTAAAGAGCGGCGGTTGAAAGGTGGAACGAGCGTTATCGTTGGCGAGAAAGCCGTGTATCGCAGTGAAGGCGAGTCATCATGGCCCTAATGAATGTCTCTAATTAATACCTTGAAATTACTTCATTGATGTCTGTCTGACGAACATGGCGAACCTTTTGCGTTAATTTAGTATTGTTTTATCTGTATAGTCGTGGGTGTGTATTAATAGTCATCACATGAAGCTCACCTGAAATGAGATACTCGGATCTGAATTCAGAGTTAGATGAGAATTTTTTTGTTGAATCGTGATTAGAGATATAAATGCCGTACATATGTATCATTATTCAGCTGACTTGGGACTAACTATGAATATAAATCTGAGTATCTCGCTTGAGACAAGTTTCGTTAATAACTGTTGCTCGGAACCCATTTCAAGCGATATGTAAATTTCAATTTAGAATCAAATGTAAGTTTTTCCAGGTAAATCGCGATTATGAACGCAATGCCACATATATCATATGAATCAACTGACAAACACAGATCTAATTTTACATTCAGATCACGTGAGGAAAGTTTCACGTAACGACTATTAATTAACCACGCCTTAGAAACTCACACACTTATTCAGTAGCCCGCAATTTAAACACGTATTAATAGTCGTCACTTGAGACTTGTTTTATATGAAATAATCAAATTTTTATTCGGACTTATATAAGCTAGATTCAGTTAGATCAATTAAGTTCAATTCGGAGTTAGATTCAGTTGAATTTTAGATGATATATGACATTTATATCTGTAATCGCGATGAAAAGTGTTTATCTGACTCTGAATTAAAATCTGACTTTACTTGAGACGAGTTTCAACCAATAACTAAAACTGATCTTAGTCATTCAGTCGATTGATTTAAATTCACTTGTATATTCTGGCTAAATCCATAAGTAATCGAATATTTTAAAATGAAATACACATTTAGAAGTCTGCAGACAAAGTTTTTATTTTTATAAAAACTCCGTCTGTAGTTTTATATTTTTTTACAAGGAAATAAGACACCCCTAATAGTTGAAGCACAACCTAATCATTCGATCGATTGGAAAAACTGTGACTTTCCTGCTCCTAACAGTGCCCGTTCCACCTGTCCGCGATCCTCTCATTCTTCAGAAGCGCCGTCCTATCGCCGCTTCGACTCAGTGAAGTCGAAGTCGTTCAATACTCACGATAAGATCGAAGCGGACTCGCGCGCGTTCAACTTCATCGGCGGGGGCACACGACTCGAGTGCAAGCGACGCAAACTCGCGGAGGGATAATTGATGATAAGCTGTATCGTGTACGAGTCAGCGCAGTCAATTAATCGGAGAAAGGAATTAGCGCTTACAAGATTGGGACAACTTCGTTGTACGTCGCGCGACCACTGCGCGAGCAGCGAGAAACAGAAAATTTTCTGCCACGGTCTATCGAGGCGCAAACACCGAACATAGACGTCTCTCGCCGTTTATATTACGGGATAACCGAACACGGGATCTTACAACGTGGAATATATCTCAGGTTTGTTCTGATTAGCTGTGCCTTCTGCGCTTCCTCGCAATTTCCTGCGCTTTCCTCTTTTTTTTTCTCTTCCTCTCCCGTTGCTCTCTTTCTTCCTTTCGCCAAGTCGCGCAAACATATGCCGTACTTTATTTCAAGTGCGGAAAGTGCAACATAGAGTGCAGCCGTAAAGAACGGTCCTGTTGTTTTCTCCGCGCGCTGCGTGTCGGGTTTCTGATGCGTCGTGAGAGAGAAAGAGAAGAGAGTTTCCGACGTGCCTCCAATTCATAGAGCAATTATTTCGTACAGTGTTGTGCGCGACGTGTCGCGCGTTGCGAGAATCAAATCCTTATTGTGGCTTATGCGTGTTTATGTGCGTCTGATGTGTGTCTGTATGTGTATGTGGACGCGCGCGCGCGCGCGCGATTAATACGCTTTGTGTATCGAGCGAGTACGTCTAATTAATGAGGCTGACGTCGTCGCAAATTACACGGCAAACATCGCGCACCTATTTATACGACCCCCGTATGCTCGTATTATGCGTCTCATAATTATACAGTCAATTTGTACACGTCGATGTGATCGCAAAAGCTCTCTCATCGACCGAGACGCTGTATAATCTCGCTGTTACTTTACCTCCGCTGCGTAATGACACGTCGACGCCGCCAGTTTTTCGGCGCATTCCGCACGTTAAGAGAGAAAGAGAGAGAGAGAGAGAGAAAGGAGGGTGGGGGAAAGAAAGGAGAGAGGGAGGGAGGGAGGGGGCGGCTTCAGTCGGTACAGAGACTATCATTTAGCCCCAATCACGACCGCGAAAAAAATAGTCGACGAACTCGCTCGCCTCCATCCATCTCTCTGTCCCCGCGAAATGCCTTCTTACGCGCTCGCATTTCACTCGCATGTCCACGTATTACGCTCGCACGCCGCGGGAGATCGTTTGGGAACCACTGCGCTCGTGCTAGAAGGCAACGGGCGAGTCTACGCCAGGTTGTTTACTACGAAGAAGGCGAGGCGTGTCGTTGAACCTGACTCAGGAGAGTAGCGAGCACAAGGCGGGCTAAGCATGCCTCACCGTTCGTCTCTGTTCTTTTCCTCGCCCTCTCTCGGTCCTCTTCCCTCCTCGATACGCTCTCCTTGCCCTTCTCTCCTCTCCTCGGCTCTCTTTATCCGACTACGCCGCGCGCGTCTCTCTCTCTCTCTCTCTCTCTCTTGACTCTTCCTCTTTCGATTATATTCCGCACCGGTCAGAAACGCAGAGAGAGCCTCTCCTCTTTTTCTTTCCCTCCTTCATTACCGAAGCTCCTGTCCACGTCTGGCATTCCGCGTCTCGCGCAGCAGCAACGGCAGCAGCGAGCGATTGATAAAGTAATCCCCGATAACAGAATCCTGTTCCTCTTTGATCTTCGATCGTTATAACCGTAAACCGGCAGTTCTCGGCTTCGTTCTCCGCCTGACTCGCTCGCGTCCTTCGCGTCCACGAAACGACGGCCGTGATCCCAGATGCGCCCGCGGGATTAATTGCGCCGCGTCTAATTGGTATCTAATTGTCGTTAATATCATCTTATCGCAGCAGTCACGCGACGTTCAAGCTGCCGGACTTGGAAGTTTTGATCTCGCGAAAAGCACACGAAGAATGTCGCTTCGGGCATGAGTGACTTACGAACGATGAATTTACATCATCAGGTACACTGATAGGACAAGTATCAGTGAAATGAAAATGATTTATTCGGTAGATATTATATAATAACACATATTTACTTATATACTAATATAAAATATTCTCCAAATAAGAAAACATTTTCTTAACGCCTGAAGTGATATGCCCGGCAAAGTTTCGTGGTAAAATATTAAATTCCTTTTGATTTACTCCAAATATTGTATTTTTTTTTGTTCATAGCAAAGTACAAGTACTCATAGCGAGTGTACAGATTAGAATTAAATATTTGCTACTTCTTTAAAGTAAACAGAAGAGAAATCTAGATATGCTTACTGAGAAAAAAGAAAAAGACAATCCGCCTTGAGGGATTCGCGCTGTCATTTTAAATCTCCATTAACCCAGATAGACAGGTGTAAGTAAATTTAGCAGCAAATTTATTGGTCTATTTTCAAAAGTTGCGTTCTTTATAAGTGGTTCACGTAGCATTTGTATTTATTATATAGAATGACAAAATAGAATTAAAAGAGAAATAAGACGAAAACGATAGAAATTTGTTCAAAACAATATGTTATGTAAAATACAATATAAAAATCTAAATACAGCTTTTATTGCAAATTTGTTACCGCATCAGTGTAACACAAAACTTATGTTATTGCACAGAAAAAAAGTTGTTTGTCGCAGGTAAAATAATTATAATATATGGACACCTAAAAAATATTGCTGCGTTAGCAACTTTTTTCGCTGCAACGGCAAATTTTCTTACTGTAAGATCGGTGTAATATCAAGTTGCTAGAACACGTTGCTGTTGTACGAAAAGAATTTGTTCCTGCAACAAAAAAGTAGCTAACGCAGCAATATTTTGTAGGTGTCCATATATTACGACTTTCTTTTTTTCCGTGTGTATGTTATATTTAATGAGATGACATATAATATTGTATGATTTATTTTATGATTAATATAGTATATTTACCTCTTATAAAGACTCATAAAGACTCATAAAGACATTAAAAAAAAAACGTAGATTTTTTTTCTGTGGTTGATTATTTCAAGTTATGGCGATCGTGAAAGTCTATCTGTGTGAAGAGGTTAAAACCTTAGCTTTTCATGCAAGTAATTATGTTTGTTCTACTCTAATAAAATAATTTAAATTTAAGTAAATACGTTAGTAGTACTCAGCGAATAAATATTTTTCATTGTTTAGATATTTTTTCTCTCAGCTCATTGTCTCTGAGTTAATGGCTCTCGAATCGTTTAATTTATAATTACACCCGAGTTTTTCTTTTTCTCGTATCGCAAATAATAAAATAGTTGTACTTTTCATTCCGGAATGTCTAGAATGAAACTCGAGGAGCGCCGTTCGAGTCACACGCACATGTATGGATACGCTTCCCAATGGTACCGCCGTTGCAACAAGTGCAATCGTACACAGATGGACTCGGCTGGCAAGTCTCCAGGCCGTTTTCGTGCAAGGACCGTGATATCGTCGCCATAATTCCGACCAGTCTCTACTTTCGTTTCTATTTCGCCTCGACAACGAAAGAATCATCAAGAGGCAAGGATCGTCGCTTGTATTCCAAAACGTCGCGCAAACGCCGTCGATATTCTTACGAAATCTCTTCCGCTCGCGGCGAATTCCCGCCGGTGTGCGCAAAACAAGACGCGGGCAATGACACGTTGGCTCCGACGAAATCGGAGGTTTGAGATCAATTGCCGGATCGGCGACAATCTTCTTTTTGAGGTTCCCGGCCCATCGATCTTCCTATGCGAACGATCGCCGCTGAGCAATTATCGCAGGAGAGAGAGAGAGCGGGGTGTCATTTCTTCGAAATCTTGATCCTCAATCATTTAACGGACATGTATCTCTCCTTCCTCCCTGTGGCAACGTCACGTTGGCCGAACGAAGCGAAAAGTTTGCCTGACGAAATTTCGCAAGTATAACTTTGTGCGTCAACGCGCCCGCTCGTGTGGCTGCTCGAATCCCTACTGCTAAATTAGTGTTGGACATTAATCGATGAGTATTTTCTTCGACTAAAATAATCAGCTAATCAGTAATCAAAATTAATTAGTCATACATATAAAGGAAGATGCTGTACCTTGAATTTTTTTTTGACATTCCCACTTATATTCTGGTCATTTTTATTCTGCTGTCGACAGATATATACAAAACACATAGCTACAATTTTTATAGATAAATAAGAAGTCTGATGGTAAACACAAAGAATTATTACAACTGCACGAAAAAAAAGGTTTGGTTGAATTAACCAAATATCTGGTCGAATGTGAACGATCCAGAAATTCCGATTAAAGTAATCCGAATTCTGTTTAAGTTAACAAGATGTTTGGTTGACTTAAACAGAATTCGGGTTACTTCAATCGGAATTTCTGGATCGTTCATATTCGACCAGATTTGGTTAATTCAATCAAACCTTTTTTTTGTGTAAGGATTCAAGATACTATAGGTCCTTCCCCTTTACTTTACGAGTAATTTAATGGATTCATGAAATTAATTATTGATCAGAGTGAATTATATCAAAGTTTGATTAATAATCAATTTTATCGATCGATGTAATTGTGATTTTACATGACGATTGATTAATTTTAGCTACTGATTTGCCAATTATTTTGGTCAACGAAGATTTTGGTTAATTAATTAATGCCCAACATTGGTTTAAAGAGATTTTCTACCATCACAGAAAAATAATATTATGTACAAATCATTTTAGGATGTTCTCTATGTATATTTTTAGTGACGAAAATTTTATAATAATTTTATCAGATATTATTGTCTTTTTGTAAGATATCAATATATCTTATTTTTACATATTTATTATAATATACATTTTATATGAAGAAAGAGAAGAAGAGAAAGGGTAATTTATTAAGGTATATTTTTACATATTTATGTAACGTAATATAACATTGTATAGCAAGTGATATGTGTGCGTTGAAAAGTACGCCTTGTTACTTCACGTGACTCAAACTTTTGACGTGGACCTAAGTACGATATTCGATGAGGCAATGAATCTCATGTTTCCCGGCACGGTTCGCAGGAACGCAAGACCCCGGGGCTGTCGACGAGGTGTTCGCGTGCACCGTGTCAATTTCGCCGGGCACGCGTTTCAGCCGACGAAATCGCGCAGCATCCTCTCCTGCATATCACGCGCGCCCATAAAACTCGCGTACTCTCTCGAGCCCTCGAACCGTCCGTCTCTCTCATCCCACGAATATTCGTGTCGTGAAGATGCGCGCACATTACTCGCGTAACGTTGCTAGATTTTGTATGCGTGATAAAACGACGATGGGGAAGGAGAGATTTTTTAATAGTCTAATATAAGTATGCGGGGTGTCATTATCCGCGGATTTAAATCACGCACTGCGTTCGTGCCCGACTGACACTGGCTTGTTTTGTTATTTGATGAGTAATCAAATTTCCTGACGAACGCTGGACGCCTCGGAGGAAAAGACTCAGGTAGACAGGTGTACGTAAATTTGGCAGCAATTTTACTAGTCGATTTGCAGAGGTGGTATCTCTTTGAAGGATGCTATGTGGATTCTTCGTTCTATGTGATAAATATGAATGATTTATATGGCATTTTTATCACATAGAACGAAGAAATAGAAATACGAAAAGGATGGTCCAAATTTATTCAAAATATGTTATGTGATGCGAAAATCTGAATGCAACTTTTAGTAAATTTGTTGCTGCATCAATATAACAGAAAATTTACTTAATTGCATAATGTAAATTTATCAATTAACTCAATATAGTATATTCGTCTTAAAGATATAATACAAAAAAAATTGTAGCCTTTCCATCATCGATTATTTAACATCGTGAAAATCATGGAAATCTATCTGCGATGTCTTCCACCGATATCTCGCAGCTCTTAATTAAGTCTACGAATATACGATAAGTATCCGCGCTTTTAAAAATTCGTTCCTGTTATGTCAAGACCAGACACAAACGTGGACGTACAGTCGCGAAGAAGACAACTCTCTCTATCTTCTCTCGACGCAAAGCGGCGGGACGAACATCCGCGGAGCAGAGACGCGATCGCGAATGCATACATATTGACACGCTTCATTAGGGGACCAATTAACCGCCATTTCCGGCGACGTAACGAGGCAGTCGTTTACCTCGCGCCTCGAGAACGCCCGCTTCCTCGAAGCGATCGACCGCGTAATCGCGGCCCGAACGAGTGGTTCGCGTGTCCCCATCCGATTTCGGTGTTGAGACGTGCACTCGCTCTCTCCCTCTCTCTCTCTCTCTCTCTTTCTCTCTCTCTTTTCTGTTCTCTTTCTCTCTCTCTCTCGCGCGCGCGGTCCAGCGTAGGCCAGCTCGCCGCGCACATCGCGGACCGCCAGCGCGAATCATCGTTCCTCGTGGAGGAGCCGGCCGAGTGGACCGGATTCCGGGCCGTGCTTTGACCGTGGCGTAATAAAGGGCAATCATCGGTGATTATGCCGCGTTGCCCCCTTCATCCCCCTGCCCCGGCCCAGCTCTCCCTTCGCTCTCCTCTTCCTTCTTCTCTTCCTCCCTCCACATACGCGCTTGTAGGTGTAACACCGAGCGTGTACACACACGCACATACGAACCTCGCTCGCGCTCCGACACGCATAGTCGGCTGCGAAAAAGTCGCAAGTATAGACACATGGAATAGACTGCGTATTGTTGTAGCAAGGATGAAGTTGGGATTCGCAAGAAAGGACAATAGAGAGTAAGATACTTTCCTTGTCTAATTGCTTGGTGGCGAGAAGGAAGAGAGGAAGTGTGATCAGTGTATCTTCTCTTTTTTTTACTATATTTCTCTCTTTCTCTTTTGTCTTTTTCTGTCTCTCACATCGCCCACTCCTAGAATACTATGACTGTCACTGTGTGACAGAGAAAGCATTTAACTTAGCGTATCTGTCTTTCAATTTTCTCATCAGCCATCTCGCTAATTCACACACTAAGAAGAGTATTTTAAAATTTATTTGTGAGATATGAAGTTTATTCTTGTGAAATATATATATATATATATATATATATATATATATATATATAAAAAGTCAATTTCTGTAAATAAACTTTAAATCCCACAAATTATATATATATATATATATATATATATATATATATATATAAAATTTAAAATATTTATTTCTTAGTGGCACCTTAGCAAAAAAGCAGAAAGTCAGAAACCAATCAGAACTCGCGCTGGTAGTAAGCAGAACTATTACCATTGCGAGTTTTGATTGGCTTCTGTCTTTTTGTTTAGTACTCCTGAAGGAAGAATCCACATCTTGACAGAAAAATAGAAAGCAGAAAGATAGAAGCCAATCAAAACTCGCAATGGTAGTCGACAGTTTCTGCTTTTCTGCCAGCGCACGTTTGCTCTTTCTTTTCTACTGTATGATTTTCTGCCAAAGTATGAACTTTCCTTAAAAGTGTACCTAAAAGTCTATTCTACAATAGACTTTATAGTGTGTGACATAGTGTGTGGTCTCAAAGTTTTTTTATTCAATGTATTTTGACGAGAATCGCGGCGAGCGATCGCACGATTTTCACCTGTCCCGGCGAACTTGTCGAGATGGAAAAGGTGTCGCGCGACCTTTTATGCCGCGGACAGCAGGCGGAACAGATCGGCATACAGAGAGCCGTTACACGATATCGATTCTGTCCTCGTCGTTCGCGCGGGATCGTCAATTTTCGTGAGCCGCGGGTCGATGCGCTTTCACCGCGATCGCGCGCCAGCGCGACCGATATTAAATGTTTGCAAGCAATTTTGGCGTAATCGGCACCGCGGTGGCCGTTTCGCAGTTATTATCCGTCGCAGCCGATGCGGCGGACGGTGTGCGCCTCGCTGAGTGTGTGCGAACGCGACTATCGGCTGTTATTAAATGCCCGATAGCTCTCCGCGTGGAAAAAAACGCGCATTGAAAAAAATGTTATACCATCCGCTCCCGCCAGCACCTGGAAATCGCCGGTCGCTGATATCTTGATGAATTTTAATCCGCTCGCTTGTTCCATAAATTCCCTTTTGCGTGGGGATTTAAAATAAAATTCAACGACGCGAACAGTGATATTAGGTTAAATCATGTTTTAAGTATTTTCGCGGGAGATACGGGTAAAACGCGCTCAGTGTATTGTCGCAATTAGTCTGATTACTAATCGATATTAAATTATTCGGGCGTGTGCACTGTAAGAAGAAGTACTTGGGATATTTATTTCTATGAATAAACTCCATAATCCACAAGTAAATTTTCGGGCACTTTTCTCAACGCGAAGTCAGCATCCCGACTTTGGACTTTGATAGTTCTAGCCTTAGTTCCAGCGATAGTTCCAGATTAGAGTTCTCATTTTCTCCTTTTGGAAAATACAGGATTACTATTAAAAGAGTTCCAATTGACACTACACTGAGAAGAAATATTTGAAAATTTATTTATGGGATTTAAGGTTTATCTCTGTGAGATTAAGTTTATTTCTGCGAATAACATTTCTGAACATATCGGCGCAAAAGTTAAAAAGTCTTTCATAGTTGGGAACGCAAGTATTTATTGATGATGACGAACGTGTATTAAGCTCTGCGTTACATATTAAAATATCTCCTATAAGAATTAATTTATCGTGAGAGAAGAAGAAGCAGGCCTCATTATTCGAGCTAGAGTTTGATTTTTATAGCTATAAAATACATCAAGTTTATTCCGTCACACTTTGCGATATATATATATATATATATATATATGCACACGGATCGTCAGCCGACTATGGAAATCATAAACCGTGACATGGGAAGATCGCGGAAAAACCATTCCCTGTGACTCTTCTCTTCCCTCGCTAGGAGATATAATTATTATTAATAAATCTTTCTCTCTCTTTGCGCGGAAAGGGGGTCGGGGTTAGCGATGTACTTTGACATGCGCGCAGCGCGACAGGAAAAAATGTCCTTTATAATCGCTCCAATTACATCTGATGCATTATTAAATATTGTGTGACATTTAATGCAGCGGCTGAGCGCGCGCGTGGCAATAAAATGACATTCCCTTCCGTCCTGCGCGCGCCAGTCGCCTTTTCGCGCGAACGTTTCACCGAAAGGTTGGATTTCTCAAGGTTTTCGAGAACAGCGCGGGGCCGCGGGGAGATTTATGAGGCGAAAACGCGCTCGCTGCAGCTTTATTTATCCGGTCGCGGATTTACGTACGCTGCGGCGAATATTTTTAGAGAGATCGCTTCGCATAGTCGCGCAAAGCACTATCTGTTTTGATCCTGTTTCGTCGTCTCGATTATTATCCACCCATTAACTCTCTCGCCATCGAGCTTCGTGCTATTACCCGCGGTTCTTATTGGCTTACTCATTGTTTATTAGCGATTTTATCATAGCTTGCGAGCCATCTGTTATGTTGTTTGTCATTGCAAAATGCATCCACGAGATTGGTTGCGAATTAATTGCAGAATTTGAGACTAATTTAATCTCGGATAGATAGATTAAATTTGAACGCTTCCTACACGCCTTAATTCCTAATTAATAGTTTTTTTTTTAATTAATATTCTTCTATTATTCTTATATTATTATTATTATATTATATACAATATTCAAGCCTCTATCCAAGGTCTGTAATATTTTTAATTAATTTTAGTTAATTATAATAGTAGTCCGTATTAATAGTTGTTATTTAAAACTTGACTTCTGTAAGATACTCAGATTTTTATTCAGACCGTGCATTTTTATTCATTTTATATTCAGAGTTTTATAGTAGATCCAAGTCTTCAAGTTTTTCAGTTAAATTATGATAAATGTGACATTTGTATCTGTAGTCGCGATTCAGTCGAAGAACTCTCATTTAACGCTGCATTTAAATCTGAGTATTTCATTTGAAACGAGTTTCAAATAATGACTATTAATACGGGTCTAAGATTCTATCCAGGATAGAACTTTAACCGCACTCCGCTGTTGACCGCAGTTAAGTTCTTATTGACTTACAGATTGTTTGTTAGTGTTTTCATCACTTTTTTGGGCCTTTCTGTTGCATGTTTTTTTAATGTAAACTGTATTCACAAATTTGGTTGCGAATTAACTGCAGAATCTGAGAAAATTCGATCTTGTGTAGATTAAATTTGAACACCTTCCACACACTTTAGTCTCTAAGGCTCTGTCCAAGATAAAACTTTGAGCACCTTGACCATCGAAATTTCTCTCTATTTTACTGCATGAGTCGCGTTCACGTCGACGAAGTTTGATAGAGCAATAAATGTCATAACGCATTTATCGTAATAAAATATTGACGATGCAATATTATTATGTTCGATATCGCAAAGATATGATTGAATTGCCGCGGTAGTAACGCGGCCGAATTAATAATCGCTCGGATTTACGGCGAACATCTTGCGCGGTTATTTAGCTTCCTCATACAAAATATACAAAATCGTAATTTCGGCCAGCTCGTGAGAAAACATAGAATGATTTCATCCCATAGATTCCTCTGGCGAGAAAAAGGGACAGAGACGAAGAAAGAATAGTCGAGCTTCCTTGAAACGGGCTTTTCCGCGAATATTACGAATATGTAATGTTCCTGCCGCCCCCCCCCCCCCCCCCCCCCCCC
>NW_022639466.1:1618140-1621970 GCF_010583005.1 Odontomachus brunneus | reverse complement strand
CCTCCTGCATATATAAATACGTCGGCCGTGATATCAAGAGACATCACGTAGTGTTTCGCGGCAAGTGCTGGCCGTATATACTTACACACTCTATAAATTTATTGGAGCGAAATCTTACTCGAGGAGTAAAGTGATTGAGTCACTCGAGTTCCAATGATTTTTTTATTCACATAGAGTGAAATTTTTGGTTATAAATATATAAAAATTACTTACAAAATAATCGATATAGAAAACATCGAAATTATAATTCATAAAGAAAAGAAAACGCGATGATCTAATTGCGACTCGAATTGAAATTTTGATCCTATTCTCGATTTTAACATTCTATTTAACCTTTTTATTTTGATACTCTGAAACTTACATTAATCCATTTTGTCTAACCTATAAACCTACTAACTGACGAGAAATCCTTTTTAGAATCTCTAAGTGACATTTTGTTTTGTAAGTCGTATTATCCCAATTCAGAATAGGAAATCGTCAAATTCTCTGCCATTAAGGGTGCTAAGTAGAATTTCAGTTTCTGTATGTATTAACTCTAAAACCCTAAACATTTCAAAGTTACCTAAACACAAGTACATTTCACTCAGTGTATTCTCACTTCCTTATAATTTCTATTAAAATCAAAATTAAATGTTATTTTTTTAATCAGAATAAAAAACATCGAGGAAAATGAATTTATTAATATTTCTTTCCAAACAAATTCAATGAAGTTGAAAAACAAAACACACGTTTTCTATAAACAACAACATTTGAAAAGTTGGTCTGGGTAAATTTCGTCCACGTTTATTATAGACTTTCATGGTTAAGCACACACTGATTCATTCTTCAGGATATACAGACGTTAGAAAGTTCAGAACGAAAGAGCAGCTAAAATTTCGATACGGGGTCTCAAAATGAAATGCGATCGTCACACGCGGCGCTCGCTCATTCGCTTCGAAGGGATGCGTTCGCGCCCGCAAAACAATGCGACACTCGCACCAAAATCGATTCGTTTTTCGTTTCTGCGCGCCTCCAGGCTTCCTTTTCATTTGCCACATGTTGGGAGTCGGACAGTGGTTGCGCGCCGCGCACAGCCGGCCGGCACCCTCGATCCGTGGCACGAGAGACGCGAAACAATGCCCCGGCCGTTTCAACAATCCTGTCACGCGGTAGCCGCGAGATAGAATCGACGAAAAAGTTTCGGGGGAGGCCCTCCGAAGGAAAGGGCAAAAAACGCACACGCACGTCCGCGGCGCACATCCGTCGCTTTGCATTCAGCCGGGGCTTAGAGAACGAGAGAGGCTTCGACGTTACTGTACCTACGTACGCACGCACGCACGCACGTGTATGTGCATGTACGTATGAACACACATGTACGTACATATGCATATATATTTTTTTTTCTCCTCCTCGACGACCACCGGGCGCGCGTCGTACCCTTTTCTGCACGTCGAGCGACGAGGAAAGGGAGCGTTCTATGTGTCGTGCGCGCGCACGACCCTCACATACTATTGCTGCCGCACCCTCCCCCGGCAAGAGAGATTGAAAATAATAATAACTGCGACGGTGGGGAGAAAAAAGCGCGACAAAAAGCGCGGTACTTTTTAATCCGGAACAGTCGCGCCCGTGATATGCAGATTTCGCGAGAGAGAGAAAGAGAGAGACGCCCTTTCTTTACGTGCCCGACCGTGGCCGCTTTTTGCCGTGCGTTTTTGCGCGCGTCCGCGGCGCGGCTACGCAATCGCGTCGCCGTGCCTCCGATGCTAAATCAATCGAGCGTAATGCGGAACGCGCCAGTCAAACGGCACACACGTCGCCGAATAATAATAAAATAATCTTCATTCTTTGTCTGTCCCTATCGTCTCTTCTCTCCCCCCCCCCTCCTCCTCTCTCTTTCGCTCGCGTGAGGTCATTGATATTTAGCTCCCTTTCGCGTGGATGATAACCTGTGACGAAGACCGGAATGCGTTCGAGGGTGAAATTTTTAATTATCATTCGTTTCAGTGCTCTTCTTTGTGAAGCCATGGTGCCCGCCATGTGAATACCGCCGCGCATATGCGCGTGTGTGTGTCATACGAGTGAAAAATTCTATAAAATATTTACTCGGCTGTGAGGGAAATAATTGCTAGTACGAGAGGGAACTGTATGCACGGGCTTTTTGTCCGGGAACAATTGTATCGGGAAATGTTCTCGGCAAATATTCTTTTATCACGATTTATTTCGGAGTATAATAACGTAACTCATTACCGTCGGTATGCATGGTTTTATCAGCGTATAATTAAACGTATGCCCAAATGAAATTACATATTCGAGGGAAAAAGCGCAATGAAACACGCGCGCGATGTCAGTTTGCTCGGATCGGTCTGGTTCCGCGCGGGGGAAACTAAGAGTGAATTGTCGCGGGAGGATTTTTACTTGGAATTAGATGCAATGTTTTTTTCAATTGAATTACACGACATGTGTAATGTATTATGCCTGTATTGATAGTCGCAACTTGAAACTTGTCCCACGCGAGATATTCAGATCTGATAATCAGATTTAGATTAATTTAGATGAGAATTTTATTCAAATTATAATATAATATATGTGATAATATATGTGAATTATAATATAATATAATATATGTGACACATATTACATTGGCAATCGCGATTCTCAGCTGAAAAACTCATATATAACTCTAAATTCAAATCTGAGTATTTCATCTGCAGCAAGTTATCATTCGTATTAATACGTCTGTGCTATTAATATGGACTTTAATCTGTGATTGCGATTCAACTGAAAACTCTCATCAAACTCTGAATTCGAATCTGAGTATCTCACTTGAGACGAGTTTCAAGTAATGACTATTAATACGAATCTTAATCTATGATTGCGATTCAACTGAAAAACTTTCATCCAACTCTGAACTCAAATCCGAGTATCTCATTTGAGAGAAATTTCATCTAACGCCTATTAATATAGATCCAAGTGTGTTGTATCAGTTGTGTCTATATATTTTGATGCCTTTAATGAGAAACAGCTTTTTCACACAAGCCTTCTAACCAACGTGCGAGGATGAAGCCTTGCCATTATTTTATTCATTACTTTCGTTTTTTAAAATAATAAGCACGCAACGCCATATCCGTCGGAAACTTCGCGCGAATAAACATTTAATGATGTCTCAACGGTGTTAATGTACCGTTTACACGCACGTTTCTCCTCTCTGCTTTTTTTATCTTGTTAGTCCCACCGATTGCCAGTCGTGTTAGTTGCAAATGAGTATAATGCATGTTATGTGAATGATTAATCAATATGCTTCAGTTACGCAAGTCTCGAATATTCCTCGTTGCATGTACAGCTGGACGTTGCATTTAGGCATGTGGAGCTTTGCGAGATGTTGCAGACCCTCTTGTCGTTTCTCTTGCGTGTAGATTTTCTTGAGACTTCAGAGGAAATTCTCATGACCAGAAACTTATACCATAGTTGTGATCAAGTTGATACCAATCAGTTATCTGGCTTGTATTTGAATATGTTAGGTTTGTATTATAATACAATACATGCATTGTCCTATATATTCTATATTATTATCCTATATAGTAATATACGTATAATGTAATATAATCATGTAATATAAAGTAATATTATCGAATGCTGATAAGACATGTAACGCAGCGTGGCAACCGGGACCTTATTTATAATAAGGATTACTAATAATTAAGATCTTATTAATAATTACGTGTAGAAAACATGATAGTAAAAATTGTTATAAAATCTTATAACTGAGAGATAGATCGACATTCTGCAATAATTGACTATCCTTTCTCTCTCTCTCTCTCTCTCTCTCTCTCTCTCTCTCTCTCTCTCTCTCT
>NW_022639466.1:1599168-1616323 GCF_010583005.1 Odontomachus brunneus | reverse complement strand
TATATATATATATATATATATATATATATATATATATATATATATATATATATTGTAACATTATAATATTATTTAAATAACTAATCGAGAATTATACATGCCACTCGTTTACGTAACAATTCATATTACTATCTCTCGTATTTTAAAAATATAATTATCGCTGAAATGCGCTCAGCCCATGCGTTGAATTTGTGATAAATTGCGCACACATGAGTCAAGGAACATTCGGAAATTAAAAATACCAACAGCACGATTATATCGTTATATAAAATATAGGCAACTGAGAGCGCGAAGCGGAGCGTAAAAAATAAAGAAGAATGCATTGGCCGCGATGCCATATGGTGTAAGCCGCGACGTGAAATTAAAACGTTACGAGTTGCACACACGAGCTGTTCTCACACAACAACAGTTGAAAATCGATCCGTCTAAATGGGGCTTAAGGGTGCACCCTCTGCTTCTCTTTTTCTCTCTTTACCGGTAGTGCCGCTGGTGCGAAAAGCGACGATATCGATCTGGATGAAACGTGTTATCAGAAAACGCACCCGCGTGGAAAATCTTACGATGCGTTTGTGCATTATTCACCGTTCAAGAGTTTTTTTCAAACCCCGCGCGTCCCGCGCCTCCCGTCCCTTTTACGTTGAATAACCGTTTAACCTATTTCAACCCGGTATTTTATTGAAAATACTTTGCTCTCTCTCGCGGGGTATTTTCCGCGGTAGCAATTTCGATATTTTTCTACCGCAGGCAGTATAACATAGCGAATGTAAATTTTTCATGTTGAAATAACACTGAAATAATCATCTACAACGTTAGAACTCGTAACGTGGAATTGTTTTCAACGGCATTCACAGATGCTCGTTCCATTTTATTTTTACAACATTATTATTTTAACTAAAATAATAAATAAATAAATAATAAATTGAATAATTTAGTAAAAGAGAAAGCCTCTCAAAAAGATGTCACGCTAGTGTGAAACTGGTGTGAAATCACAATTTACGAAATTAACTTCATTAATATTATATTAAAGATTACAAAGCCAACATGTAACATTTCTGTTTCAACACGTTGGACAACATTTTATTTGAAATTCTATACTAAACTATATTTATTGAGGGGAATGTATTTTGTTCTATTCTTTCTCTCTCTCTCTCTCTCTCTCTCTCTCTCTCTCTCTCTCTCTCTCTCTCATTTTATATATAAATATAACAATATTTTTGTGTACCACAAATATTATAATAAAAACTACTTTAAAAATTATATTTCTTTTTAAAATGTTCTTTATAAATCTGAACTATACGTCGCACGTATACTTTGGTATATAATATAAAAAACATTCAATAAATTAAAATAATTTGGTGGTAAAAGATCAAACGTTCTTAAACAAATGGATAATAATTTTGGTCATAATTCTGTATGGCTCAAGATTGCATAAATTTTGTTGTAACATTTATTAAAATATATTCTCCATTTACATTTATCGAGAACTGTAATATTCTATTGACAAATATGCCATGTTTTCGGCGAAATTTATTGTGTTTTTAAATAAACTTTATTCACAGCCGATATTCATAGTCAGGTTTTAAAAACAAGATCTGACTATAAATATCGTCCTTTGATAGTCTGTTCCTGCACTATTATATATAGTATACTAGTATACTAGTAACCTAGTAAAATTAGAATTTATATGAGAAGAAACTATAATGTTCTCTCTGCGTAGAACCTGATAACGTCACCTTACGTAATCCAAATAATTGATTAGTTAGAATCAATCCGATTAGCACTACGGGATAAATTTTTAGTTAGGCAGTATTAAGGAGAAAATTCTCGAAATTAAAGAAAACGGAAAATAAAAAAACTTAGAATAAGAGAAATTAGCGGATATAGTAGTACAGCACGGTATAATAGTAGATATATTATTGAAATATTATTGACGCGTTGTTTATCACAAATAAATGATATATTAATATTCTTCTTCTTCTCTCTTTTACTTCTCCCTCTTTCTCCATTGCACACGCAATAAACAAAAACATTTTCGCGTGTTCGATTTTCAGATAAAGAAGAGATTTTTAAATAAATAAACGTGATTCAACGAGAGGAAGAGAGAGAGGGGGAGAGGGAGGACTGTATGGAGCATAAAAGCGACTGGGAGAATAAATGTGAAAATTATAATCCGATGACACAATATATAGACTCTGACATCTCGTGCGTGCGAGATTCACAGAAACGTCTTGAAAAATATATGGGGCCAGCGATGATTTACAGTGTGTCAGTTCGGGGTGTGTGACGATAAATCACGCCTCAACGAATATAACATGCCATTACAAGCCGGCAGTGTCAATGCCGGCAATGAAAACAAGATTACGATAAGAAGACGTGTGTCGTGACTGCGAGAAAGATTTACACACGCACACCGCATACGGACGCGCACACACATACACGCACATACGTACTGTGTGTGCTTTAAAGAGTGCATAAAAAGTGGATTAGCATGCAAATGATGGGCACCTCGCCTCCGTTGCTAATTAGTAGCACTCGTGTTGAATGAAGCAAAACGCGATAGACGTATGTACTTGACGAAGTGAAACATCAGTCTCGTCGACGACGACGACGACGACGACGACGACGACGGCGACAACGACGCATCTCATTTCCCTCGCCGTGGGGCGAAAATTCCGGATAATAATCGTAGCGTAAATTAGTCTCGCAATTTATGTCGAGGCCTCTCCTGGCGCGGCAGTTACACGGCGTGGTGGCGGTGATGGTGGCAAGAGAGAGGCGGTCGCCGCCGATTTTTACGACAGCCCGAGACACACCAACAGCTCGTTCGTTTGATCTTCCGTGCGCGGACGGACTCGTTAATTTCGCGTCATCGTTGCCGTCTTGTCGACACACGCGCGGAAGACGCGGCCCACTAATAGACATCCCGTCATTACCGATTCTGCGTTTTACCGCGCAAGCGGAACAAAACGACGAGCGCGAACGAGCGGCCGGTCGATCCATCCATCGACGCGAGATCGGCGCGCGATCTTTCCGTGCCGCCTCTACCTCCTTCGCGAATCGGTTATCGCGAGTCGGCTCTTTCTCCCTGAAAGCTGTCATTGTGCCGGCTGATCCCGACCGAGGCGAGTCTCGGCGGAGCCGCGTCGCGCCGTCAGGGTTAAGAAACTCGCGTTCGGGGCCGAGCATGCGGCTTCTTCTCCTGCTCTTCTTCCCTCCCAGAGAGAGAGAGAGAGAGAGAGAGAGAGCGACTCGAGTTTTTTGCTCCAGAAATACGGCCTCTGGAGTCAGTCACGGCGCGTATACGCGCGTTCACAGCTGTCCCAGCCATCTCGTCCATCCTTTTCATCCCGTTCAAACAATAACAACCATTGTCTGTTTGCTTATATAACCCTCCGCGCGCGCGCCACCCTTTGCCCGAAAGCCCGGATACACAGCGGTTCGAATTAAATTCCCGCCACGTACAGCCGGCACTCGCGCGCGGCGCGGCGTGAATGGCGCGTCGGACGCGAAATTGCCCGGAATTCGGATGAAATCGATGGCGACGTAACGAAATATGAAAAAGAGGTCAAAAGCGTTCACGGGCTTTATGAGAGCCGCCGCCGGCCCAAAAGCGGCGAAGCGATTTTGTTTCGGCCGGCGAGCTTCGCGGACGAAATTTGTACTGCCCCTCCCCCTGCCGGTCGACGTGTGGAATTTCATTCGCGGTTTTTGTTTGCGGACCACTTTTTCGCCGGTTCTTGATATTATTGGTCAATAGTCCCCCTCGCCCGCCGGTGATTACTCGGCGTGGGCGCGCGCGTATATGTCTCTCTCGCTCTCTTTTTTTTTCTCCCTTTTATACGTACGGATATTTTTCGATTTTGTTTCGCGGCGATTTGCTACGAAAGACGAAATAAAAAATCCAATAAAGGCACGCTCGCGTGGAATTGGCGCGCCCTCGGCGCAGGGAAAGCGTTGCCTTTTAAAGGCTCGTCTATAGTACGCGGAGCGTAAGTTTGACATAAATTGGAGTATAAGGATTAAGAAATAAAAATAATTTATTTCGTTTACATCCTCCTCCCCTCCCTCTGTGCTCTAGCCTTCTTATACCGAAAGTATTTCTCTTAATCCGTAACAGGTATCGTGGGATCCCAGGGACCCCAATTAATTTTATTTTCGTGATAATTCCTGAACTATACACTGTATGGCGCTAATATCTTCAGTACCTTTCGAGTAACAGCTTTCAGTGTGACAGGAGGAAAGATCATCGAGTTATTTGTAAGTAGCTGTGCATTATATGCATTTGTTTTTCGTCAGGGGTCATAGTGATCCCATTGAACCGTTAACGTTATTTTTATGAAAATAATTTTTTTAATCTTCAGCTCAATGTGACTCACTCTTCACGCAAAAGAGCAAAAGCTCTTGCCTTTCAGTTAGTAGAACCTGAACTTCAGAGACTTCTTACAACTCAATATATTCATAAGCCGTTGCGTTTAATAATTTCATCTATTTTAAAATTGAAGAAACTGAAAAATCTAAAATTATTTTTCCATTCAGAGTAAGATGTAATAAATGTCCTAGAAGTAAAGATATGAAGTCCAAAGAAGTATATGTTAAATGCAATGAACCAGTATGCACCAAATGTGCAAGCACTATCTGTAACGATTGCACCTAAAAACCCTCTAAGATTTTAATATTGTATTTAATTTAACAATACTTGTTTATATTTTTTATATAATCTATAATTTGTAGACTTAGATTAAAACATAAATTTTTGTCTTTTTCTGATTATTTGTCTTTCAGTGTATTTTATTTCAATACTATTCACATTGTGTTCATTTTATAATCAGTTAACGTTTTATTTTAGATTACTGAAAAACTGAGAAAAACTGTTATTATATATATCTAGGTGTAATATAATATTCGTAAAGTATTATTTTCGAACTATAAAGCGTTTTTTTTCTACCTTTTATTATCATGTTAAAAATGGCAAAAATTTATTGGGGTCCGCCGGACCATTGTACTTATAGCTTGACTAAAAAGTACCTGTTACGGGTTAAGCAAAATAAAATTGGGGAAGGGAGGGTGCTAGTGTATAGGTGTAATTGAAATAGTTTTTACTTCTCACTGCAAAACTAACTCAGGTCAACTTACTCCGCGTGTTGTAGGCGAGCCTTAAGGCTTTCGGGAAAATCATTTCGTCGAAATACCAGCGCGGGACGAAGGTATATCGCGTTTTCGGATCTCTTGATTCAGGTCTCGGGATAGGAGAGCCGTTCCCTCCTGCCAAGATTTTTGCCTCGTACACTCGATTGAGATTTATGAATGCCGGGAATATTCGTAATAGTGCGTACGCGTTCGCGCCTTTAATAGCGTGGTTAGAGGAGAGGCACGGAGAAAGTCCGCGGAAAAAAATTTCTTTTCCTTTTTCCATATGGATATATCTTGTTTAGGAAAAGCGCCGAGCGCGAGGATCCACGAGTTTTTTTTAGCAAGTACGAGCCCGGGCTGTGTTTTGCCGGTGATGCGTGCAACGGGATGAAACTGTATTAAGACAAATGGTCCGCGGTGTATGATAAAAAGAAATGAGACGCGGGGGGTCGGAGGACGAAGGAAGGGTGCCCGGGCAATATTTCGAACGGAGCAGCGCGCCGTCCGATTATTAATCCACTCGCTGGAAACCCGATGTTTTCGTCGTGTTCTCCAATGGGTCATTGCTCGTGGCGCAGCGATTCTCAACTCACACGTTGCCCCGCTCGATTCGGACGCCGAGGAGAAGCCAGCCGCGATCTATGAATATGCATTTACGTCTTAATTATGGTATATTAATGAAAATCCTATTTGTGGCTCAACTCGGTCCTCCGCCTATGAATATTCGGCCGATCTCACGGTGTATGACCCGGAATTGACACAGCGTTGGATATTCCCAGATAGACAGGTGCACGTAAGTTAATTTGGCAGCAACTTCACGATTGGTGAAGGTCGTGTCCCTCATGAATGACGCATATGGCACTCGTATTTATCACATAGAATGACGTTAACATTTGCTTAGAACTTTTATAGGGAAGTGAATCAATATCATAAATTTATGCAACAAAACAGCAAAATTATATCTTACACCCAACAAACAATATTCCTAATCAGTAATCACGAAAACTCCTAATCAGTAATCACGAAAACTCTTCTATTAAGGTCCATATCTCTTTATAACAATTTGTCACACTCGTATTCAGCGGACCCAATTTATTAAAGAACAATACTTCATTAACAAAAGTGCAAGAAATTGATCAAAATATGTGACATAATATTGTGAGAATTTATCTGGATTTTCGTCAGTTAAGCTCACATTTTCACGGTGGTCTTCAATTCGCGAGCGCGACGTAACTTCCCATCCGTGAGGTGAAATATTTCAAGAATCAGGATTGCATTGTATGGGGAGAATTACACGTAGAATTCCGCTCCGAATTCCTTCGCGAGTCACGAAGCGTCAAAAGCGGCCGTGTTCGCTGGCCGATTGAACGGGCAGAATTATGCGATTATAAATAAACTCGTGCCGCGCGCATTAAACGAGTGATATGCGGACGGAGCATTCTGCAGCGAGGGTCGTACTTTCTTCGCAATTTGGCTGCGCGCATTATCACTGTACAATAGATTTCCCCGCGGGAATCACTTTGCGCGTCCACTCTTTGACTCAACATCTTTGCACACTCGAGAGAAATGCCGCTGCAATTTGGACCGAACGCGCAAAACATCGCGTTAGAAGCGAGTATGAGCCGAGGAGGAAGGTCGTTCCATGTAACGAGGGGAGCTTCACGAGTGCCCACCGCGTTTTTGTCTTGTGGCGCAGGGGGGGAGGGTGGAAGATTCGATTGCGGCGCACGAGTCTTAAGGCGTAAATTGCTACGTGGGCGAAGGAATGTTTTTGTGTCTCTCTAATGCGTCAAATCATTTTACATTAGTCCGAGAGAAGGAGAGAGAGAAAGAGCCAGGATTATCGAGAAGGATTCGAGTGAGCGCGAGCTCATGGACTCGTGACGACTCGTTATGCCGGCTCGAGTGCATCGATGATTACATCAACGTTTTAACGACTCCGATACATCGACGGAGAAACTGAGCGCGCGATCGCCGCGCCAATTCGATTAGCATAAAACATTCCCGCCGCGATCCTCCGCGTAGAATCTCACCGCCTCGTTCTTTCCTCGGGGGCGAGAACGATGCGATTTGGTGAGACCAAGGTCGGAAAAACAATGGGGAGGAAAGTTTAGTGGAATGAGCGAGATTGCTGGTGAAATGTGAACGAACCAGAAATTCCGGCTAAAATTACTAGAATTCTGTTCGAGTTCTCTCTCTAGTTAGAAAAAATCTCTAGTTATGTGCATCATATATTTTTTTCCGTATAGTTTTTATTTTAAATTCATCTCAAGTGAAATACTCAGCTTTAAATTCAGTATTAGATGAGAGTTTTCCAGTAATTACAAATATAAATGTCATCATAATTTAGTTGAAAAATTTGTGGATTTAATTCTAAGTAAAGATCCAAATATTTCATATGAGACAAGTTTTAAATGACAATTATTAATGACAATTATTAACGAGTCTCAGAACTTTTAAAATACTGTTCTCTTCTTCAAAATATTTCCTCCAAAAAACACTTCAAAAAACGTTCAAAATACTGTGTTCTCCTTCGAAATATTTCAAATATTGTAAAATGTTTCAAATTCTGTCTCAAGAATACCACCATGTCAACTGGAGTTCGAGCTTCGTCACGTAACTGATATATTTTGAAGCAAAGATTTTATTGTAATATTTTCAAGGAGGTATGTTTTTGATAGTGAAAATATCGTGGCTCGCAAGACGCGTTCGAAATCTCCTCGAAATGGTATATTTCGGGCGTAATAAAGAGTAAATAGGTGGACGCGCCGGAAATGGAAACGGAATACGTTGAACCGTAAGCGGATTATTGCTCGGCTCCCGTTCGCCGATGGAAGACGGGGACCTAGACGCCGTCAGCAACAGCGGCAACAGCAACGGCAGTAGCAACAGCAGCAGCCGCAGAGGCGGCGGAGATAGCAGCAGCAGCAATTCTCCTCGCTGAAGGGTCCTCGTCTACGGATCTCGGAGCCGAGCCACCCTTGAGCACGACTCGCTCTTCGTAGCCCCCTTGTCTCGCGGCATCAACGTTTCACGTAGGCAGTCAGAGCCTTTTAAGCATATAAATTATTAGAGCCGCTTCAAGAGCCACTCGGAATCCACCATTGTGTTGCCTCGGTGTACGCTTATACGCCCATAGATGAAACCTCCGTATCCTGCGCCTAAGACGAAGGAGACTAATTCTAGGAAGCCACTTCAGAGCCCACTCGTCGTCCTCGTATCCTCGAGGACGCCGCTGCATCTCGTTGCGACAAAGCAGGCGCGGCGACGGCGGCGCAGTCGCGGTCCTTGGCGATCTTAATTCCGATGCTAATTACGCGAGACAATATTAACCACGGATAAGTAAATGGCGCGAGCGTATGACGCACGATCAATCGACTGCCGCGTGAACGACGATTTTCTTACTCTGTCAAGAATATCGTAAAAAAATCTTTTTGAGAATATCGTAGGAAAACTTTATTAGAAAAGTCATCAAAATGATTCTGTCGAAGATATTACAGAAAAATTTTGTTAAAAATATAGAATCTTATTAAAAATTTTACCAGATTAAAATTGTGTTCTTTTTGAAACAGTAAGTCGATCACACTGAGAAAGAAAAAATATTTAAGAAATATTCATTCGATGGGTACTAATAGCATATTTACTTAAATCTAGATTTTAGTAGCTTAAACAATTGTTTTCATGAAGAGCTAAGGTTGTGAGAAAATGTATAATTTCTCGTTTGGAAAATATTTTAGTACAAGTAAACACGTCATTAGTACCCATTGAACAAATAATATTCTTTATTTCTCGAATATTTTTTTCTTTTAGTGCATGAATCTTTTTCTTCACAGTTGTGAAGTCGTGAAAAGTGGGAATTGTCTAACTTGGAAGCAAATAGTTGACTTTTCACGAATCTTTTTCTTCAGCGTGAACTCTCGTGAAAAGTGAAAATTGCCTAACTTGGTAACAAATGGAGATGTCCACTTTTCACGAATTCACGCTAAAGGATAAGATTCATGATCGCTTCCTAGTATGTTAGAGACGAAATACATTGCTGTTGCTGTTGAATTTCATTGCAGACTATTTAATTCTCTCAATAACACGGTCTTCTCTATTTTATGTTCAACATTAGTTTTTGCCGTCGTTTCTTTTCTCAGAGAGATGGTGAGTAGTAAATAACGGGTAAAGATATCACGGTATGAAGTGCCTTCCAATATAGGAACGACGCACACTCGACGTCCTTTTAAGCGTTCGCGAATGGTACAACCGAATGCGCGCTCGTAGAATATTACTTGCGGAACCACGAGTTGAAGTGTGAGC
The DNA here is from genome assembly GCF_010583005.1 of Odontomachus brunneus. NCBI lineage: Eukaryota > Metazoa > Arthropoda > Insecta > Hymenoptera > Formicidae > Odontomachus > Odontomachus brunneus. The sequence goes on along the minus strand of NW_022639466.1, from coordinate 1,606,891 downwards.
GACAATTGTTCACTTATAATCTAAGGCACTAACTAGAAGGCGGATATTATGCAAGACTTTTATGTCTGCGTATACTGTAATGATCGTGGTAAATCATCTGTGTCGCTTTTTTATTGCGATGTTTATTGTTATATAATGCAACGTAGAGAGAGAGAGAGAGAGAGAGAGAGAGAGAGAGAGAGAGAGAGAGAGAGAGAGAGATTGCTCACATTTTTACCCTTTAAGCTATAATAGAAGGACGCCAGTGTCCTACCTACATTTTCTTTATTTTTAGTGCATTTAACTTATCAGCAGACACAATGAATTATATTATTACTATACATTTTGATAAACATAAGAAATTGAAAATAAATAAAAAGTAATTGAAATATTTAATTGTTAAGTTATTATAAGCAAATAAAAATAAAAATAGCCCCTATTTTCATACAAGAATAATTTTAAGGTTAATCATTACGAATCGACACATTAACAGTTTATCAAAGAAAATTAACAGTACTTTATATATTTTTTCAAAATTTTCTGTAAATCCTATTTTTTACAATAAATTATTGAAATATCGATAAAGTGTTTGCTGCGAGTTTTTCTTGTCAAAAACGCAAATATCTCTTTTTCGTATCGAGAAAATGTCGTTGTTATCTTCAGATAATGCTAAAAGCAAGATTGCTAATTTTGAAAACGGTTGTTATATTGGACTCGTTATTTGGAATTTTAACTTTTTGACCTTAAATTCATAATCGGTAACTGCGAGATTTCCCATATGTCAAATTTGAAGAAACCACTAAAAAATGAACTGTATGGCTCAAAGGGTTAAGCGAAGGCGTTTCTTTCGAGCTTATTTCTCGCTTGCAAACGTAGTCAAACTGATTGTTTCCATTGTCATTTCTATTTCTCTCTTCTTTCCCTTTCTTCCTTCTTTATATATCAACTAATATCGTTAGCTATGGCTACACCGTAAATTATTTTAGTCTCACTCACCGATCGACCATTATCAGCACTTTTTGAGGTCCACTTTTAGGCTCATCTCTCCGAAAATCACCGACATTAAATCGTGTACGCGCGCGCTCCTATGCACCATCGCCGCACCTCTCTTATGCTAATCGACGTTAGTGTCAGAATTTTTTCTAGTGAATTCCAGTGGCCTTCACCCGAAACCATCGCTCATTCAAAAAATGCCGATTGCTCGTGAGGAGAAACTCATATGGCCGATCGATCGGTCCGACCTTTTCACTCAACAATTTCGATGTGCACTTCGACGTGTGCATCATGGCGATATGCAATACGCTGCACGTGACACGCGCGCGCGTGCTCTGCGGTCACCGACTTCCTCTCGCGAGCGCGGTGTGTGTTTCCCCGATAAAGTTAAAAATATATGTTACGACGCGCAGAAATGCGCCTATCGACTGCGCGACTTATTCGTGTCGATGCGATTGCCGCTATTTCGGCGACGCTGAATTTTCAATCTGCGACGGCGTCTCATTCGCAAGCGCGGAATAACTTCGTCGGTTCTTTAAGCCGGAAAATGACGTTTCGGATATTGACATGTGCTCTTCCACATATAGCGAGATCGCATGCCAAAATAGTGTGATATCAATATAGACTTATGTCGATAGATTAATATAATCGGAATTTCAATACGCTTATTAAATTTAATAATATTAAAATTGTTAATTATTTTAGTGGCAACCTTGACTTTTAACTTATTCGGGAAGCTACATTTTTTCATAATTTTTTCGTAAAAATCAGCTTGATGTTAAATTTGATTTTCTTTACGCAATAACATTATCGCGACAGAAATTTGCGCGCACACAGAAAAGTATACTTTCTGCTGAGAAAATCGATTACTCAGTTTATTCCTTCTCCTTTTACGTAATGGTTACTTTCAATAAAGACAATTTCTTTATAATAGATTTATCACAAGCTAGAGAGAGAAAAGTTCATTATTATTTACTCAAGAGAAGAATTTATATACCCCTGCTCCCCCTTTACAAGAATATTATAAAACTTTAAGCAAACTTAATTTTTATTTTAATTTAATATTTTTATTTGACATGTTAAACTTGCTAAGAGATTTTCTCTAGTGTATCTATGTGTTTACAAAACAGAATGTTTGTCTGTCTATCTCCTGTAAATTCCTAAATCTCTTGACCGATCTGTACGAAATTTTGCTTAGAAAATATAAGTTATATGAGAAACTTGTTCAGCCCTTCCTCTGATTTCATCCCGTCGACATTCTGCGATAACTCGTGGAACGGGATAGTTTAAATCAGTTTCCAATAAATTTGACGCTTATGTGACAGATTTTTAACAAATGTGTCGACATACATAAATCCATAAAATACTTGTGGCCAGCGACATTTATTTGAATGCAACATTGTTGTATGCGCACGATTGTCGAGACACGACGGGAACACGTGGCGGCGGCAAGTTATCCGTTTCGCACGCGTCTCTTGTTCGGGATATCGATCAGAACGATCGATATCTCGATTATGAACTGCCCTTTTCACCGCGTGCGAGTGTTTTCGGGTGGCACACGACGACGTCCTGTTCACAGGACGATCCGCCGATGGTAGATTGCCGATCGCGATCTACACGTTCGTGCACGGCATACGGATTGCCATGATCGCGCGACACTTTTCAAGGCCCGATGAGATCGGCCGTAATTGCACGTAGGTAGCAGGTGATCCGCGTGAAGGGGACACGGAGCGTCCAATTTGTGCTCGCATCTGCCTAACGACAGCCTGCGTTGACGAAATGTAAATTGTGTTCGCGCTCAAGACGAGGACACGTAGAGAGCGTGTCGTTCTTTCTCTTACTCTCTCTCTCTCTCTCTCTCTCCCCCTCCCCCCTTCCTCCCTCAAAGTTACGCCATGTTTCCGATATCTGGCTGATGATTGTCGGTATCTATGATCGCGCAATTCCGATGCATATCGGCTCGAGCGGAAACGACGGATAATTTAAAGATTCCGCATGTTCGATACACGGACCGATTAATTGATTCTTTTCGATCCCGTTTACTCATCATCTCGCGAATACCTTCCTCTACGTACGCGGAATACCGCCGAGCTACTCCGAGGTTCATCTCGTTAGAGAATCCGCATGATCATCCGTCCGAGCAGTACTATCAACGGTTATTGAATTTCATGAAGGGCAATAACGATTCGCGGCTTGTTCGATCGAGAATCCCGACCGACATCGGTCGATCTAATGACCGCCGTTACTTCTCCGCCGTCAGATGAATTCAACTCGTATGTCGCGGTCATAACAATTTTACCCTCTCCCAACGCAGACTGCTGTGCGTGTAATGGAGGAAAAACATTTCATTGAATTTCTCATCTCGTTCTCATGATTGTGTTTCTGTATATGTATTCTGTAACGTAAGTAATGTCGCAGCATCCGTCCACGTTGTATAATAACGTTAAGTATACGTGAGTCAATAATTAGTGTCGGAAAGCCCGGATTTTCCTAATCAACTATGTCAATGTTTGCAAAGATAAATGAAACAATTATTTCAATGTTACATCTGCAGATCTACACTGAAAGAAAAATATCTGAAAAATAAGAAATATTTATTTGGCGAAGGCGGTAATAACGTGTTATTCACTTAAATCTAAATTCTTTTACTTAAGTTAAACAAGCAATTAGTTTCATGAATGCTTTAAGGGAAAGCTAAAAACTTTACCGACAGAATACTGACATTTTTCTACAAAGTTTACGTCGTATTGGTTGTGCAAAATTACAGGTGCTTTTACGCAATGAATGTGCAAAAATAAATAGGAACATTGCCCAATATGTGACGAGAACAGAACAGAAATTTTCAATGTAAAATCTCAAACTGTCAGTTAGTGTAGTATTTGCTTAATCCAAAAGTTCTGCAGCTTGTGTATGTTGAAAATGTGAATACTTCAAATAGAAAAATTGAAAGAGCATTGCTGCACTTTTGCTGAATTTAAAAGTTTAAGAGGATGCTGAAAACTTTACTGACAAAATATTGACATTTTTCTGCAAAGTTTACGTCGTATTGGTTGTGCAGAATTACAAATGCTTTTACGCAATGAAAGTACGTGCAAAAATAAATAAGTGTATTGCTCGATATGTGATTAAAAATTTTTAATATAGAATCTCAAGCTGTTAGTGACGTCTCTGCGTTATCGACATTGTTCGCCACTGATTTCAGTATCCCCTTAAAAAGGTTTAAGAAAATGTATGCTCTCTTTTAAAAAGAGATAATTTAAAAAATCTATATATATAAAATGAAATATCTGTATGTTCCCTATAAGTTCCTAAATCCTTTGACCGATTTTGACTAATTTTGCGTAGTTTCTGGAAACCCTACTTCCTCCCCTCAATTTCATTCCCTTGACACTTTGTGATAACCCGGGCAAAACGTCGAGTAAATCCTAGAACCCTAAACATGGGTTAAATTTACACAGACTAACTTTCCAGACAAAAACACGTTTTGTTTCTCCATTATAATTTTGTCAACTTCATTGAGAATCGCGATAACATTAATAGATTCATATTTCTCGATGTTCTCTATACCGACTTAAAGAAAAGCGTTGAATCTTGGTCATTTTGCGGAAGTTATGAGCAAATGAAAACGCGCTGAGCAAAATTTACCCATTTTAGAGTTTACATAACTTTTTGACGTTTAAGAGTTAAGCTAATATATATATATATATATATATATATATATATATATATATATATATATATATTTTTTTTTTTTTATATTAATATAAGTAAATGATGTGTTATCAGCACCGAACACACATTGTTTATTTCTTCGATGCTTTTTCTCTCAATATAACAATCGTATTGACACATTTCGGGGATTTTGCACGATCCTTTGCGATTAAGGGTATTAGTCTTGGAAATGCAGGAAATTCTTGGTATTACAGCGGAGATGGAGCGTGAAATGATGTAACGTCACACATAAAGTGGCGCGATGCCGCGCCGTTGGCCGCGGCGTTACGGCTAAATAATCCTAATTGAAACGTAACGCGCGATGCAACTTTTATTCGCGTAACCGCGCGAGTTTCAGCTTGCGGCTGACGTTTAATCCCGGCCGCGTGATGTACGTTTACGACGGCGCGCGCGCGGGATCCTCACAAAGTCAGCTTCGATACTTCACTAGTGAGTAATATCCCACGTATTTTACACGGCGGGTCGCTCGTCCCGGGGCCCGGCGTTTTATACCGCGCGCGCGGCGAACCACACCCAGGATTTCTAAACGCCCGTAAATATCCGTCGTCGGCGGAGAAACTATCTCTCGGAAATCCGAAAGAACTCTGGGCGCTCACCTCGTGAAAGTGTTACTCTCTCGCGCCGCGCGGCCCCGGGACCACCAACGTTCAGAAAAATTTCATCGCTCGCCCTCGATACACGGCCCGATTGTGTCGCGCGTCTCTCTCTCTCTCTCTCTCTCTCTCTCTCTTCCCCCCGCCCTTCTCCCGCTGAGATACGAGAAAATTTAACGCCGCGCACTCCGGTCGCATAAAACGCATGACCTTACAACTTGAACTCCATGTGTGTGTGTGCGCGCGCGCTGTCTTTTTGCGCGTTTCCCTTCGCGTTTAAGCTCTCGTTCGCGTAAGTGAGAGCGATCGAGATCGAGCGGGATATATAATTTAATCCGTCCTGGAGAAATCGCGATTCGTATGATCTTAGAGAGCCGAGAGATGATTAATGCGATGAATCAATAGAAAGGGAGATTATCACTTTTGTGCGTTATCAGGTGAAAATGTTGAATACGATGCATTGGCGTGTTTTTTACGGTGAGAAAAGAAAAATTTCGGCACTTGTAGCTATAATCGCATAGGGGAATAATTGCTGTAAATTATGGTCGAAAAAACAAATTAATATATTAAAACATTAACATATTGTCGTTGTGTTATTTTGAGTATTCTGCATTGAGTTCATATTTCTGAGTGCTAAAATAACACAATTTATATGCAAATGTACGAACTCTTGGTGATATTTTATGTATACAATGTGCAAATATGTTGTGTTATTTACTTATTTGCCTTGTGTTAAATTAACACAAAAATTACGGCGAATAAATTGGGACACGTGGAATGTGTTGGATTCAACATATTTTTTGCGGTGAGAAAATGGCGAAATAAGAAAAGAATGTCCGAAATTTGCGCGAAATAATGTGCCATATAAAAATATGGGTATGAATATATAAAACTGAATGTAACTTTTAATAAATCTGCATTTGTCTCATAAGTGTAATCTAGAAAACTGTGGAGCGTCAATTGTCTCATGTCGTGATAATCATGAAAGTCTATCTGAAACTTCATTTAGTTTCAATTTGTTTATGTGGACGTGGAATGAAAGATTATATCGCAGTGACACATACTTGGAGGAGTCTTACGACTACATTCCCGAGACACATTTCGATGTGCTCGTCGGTTTTCGTGAGATTTGCGCGGAGATTAACGAAGAAAGTTTCTTTTAATTACAAAACGTTCTATAGCGCGCGATATATGCGCGTACACACAGCAGAGAAATGTTTCCCCGACGACTACGAAATAACGAAATTACACCTCGTTTCTCCTGTTCCTCCTCCCGCCCCTCCTCCTCCTCAGCTGCACGGCGCAAACAAGCGGACTTTACATCTAATGACGCTCGGCGTGAAGTTTATGCGCGCGGGTTCGGTCGGCCCAAATGCGAGCGAGCGCCGTTACGTCGGCTGAAATTTTTCGCGGACGTGCACGCGGGGCATCGTCCGGCGGAGTTAGTTTGCACTCCAGACGCCGCATCGGCGCTGGTCGTTCACCGTGGCGCAAAAACCGAGACCATCCATCTCGGGTCCGGACAGCGCCCTTACGAATTCCAGAGACGCGCGTACGTGCTGTATAATTAGAACGTAAAAATTTACATCCAGTCTGCGAGAGAGAAAGAGAGAAGAAGGGAGAGAGGGAGAGGGAGGGAGAACCTACAGTCTCGAGTCTGTTTCTCGCGAGCGTTCTGAAAAAAGAAGGAAATAAAAAAAGAAGGCAGAGATAGAGGAAGAAAGTAAGTAAGAAAAGAGGGAGGGAAAGAGGAAGAAGGAAAAGAAAGCGGAAAGCGGGCGGCAGGAGGAAGAGCGTAGCGGAAAAAATGATTTCGCGCTCCAGGCCGCGGGTCGTTCCCGCTATACTACTACGAAACTCACGCATGTACGCATGCAAAGACCTCTGCACGCACGCACGCACGCATGCATGCGGGTTCCGTGATGGGTTCCGATAGGAGGACGGCTTAAGGATTTCGGGTCCGCGCGCGACGGCCCATATAATTGAAACGTAAAAATTTAGTGCGGCGGAACGACCACAGCCACGTCCGTCCGCTTAGGCCACACATAATGCAGATGTATCATTAAAAACGCCGGCCCGGTGACGGACGAGTCGTAAAGGTGAGTCGCGCGAGGCTGCGGGCTCCGCTTCGCTAACCATCGTAGCCGAACGCCGTAGCCTGACAGCGGATACGCCGCGTATGGCAGCGTATGCGTGCGAAGCTGTCGTGAACATTATTTTTAGCTAGACAATAAGAAATAGAAGTGTCCATCTTAACATTTTTTACATGCCCCAGAGAGTCGAAATTTTGTGTAAAAATAAATCCATGGTGTGTTACTTATTGATGAATTATGAATTATCAATTAGTTGACATTTATCGATTTCTTTCTTACATTTATGTTTGTTATTTTGACTTTAAGGTCAATGTAAAAATGATATAAAGAATA
>NW_022639466.1:1591653-1599158 GCF_010583005.1 Odontomachus brunneus | reverse complement strand
ATATATATATATATATATATATATATATATATATATATATATATATAAAATTTCACTGAGATAAAATATTTAGAAAATAAAACAAATATTAGGTGAAGGTACTAATAATATATTTACTTAAATATGAATTCTTTTATTTAAATGTGATAAATAATCACTTTCATGAAAAGCAAAAGTTTTAAAAAAATATATAATCTCTTATTTGAAAAATATTTTATAACAGTATAAGAAAGTACGTTATTAGTAATTACTAAATAAATATTCTTCATTTCTTAGATATATTTTTTTCTCTTAGTATATATGTTTTTTGTAAAAATTTGCAAATTTAATTTAAAGTTGTAAAAAATGCGCAAAAATTCGTGTCATCTGTTAAAGTTGCTACGACAAAAACAGCATCGCGTTGTTCTCTTCTTGTCTTCTATTTTTTCTCTCTTTCTGTGCAAGATAAGAAAAGGTGGAAAAAGGATTGTTCGCTCTCGGCAAATTGCATGTTTCATCAGCCAAAACACATCGACCGATTTTTCTCCGCATCGTACGAGCACTCGGCGGAACGTGACTCCCGATTGCTCGTTCTGATCGGCGCATTTTGTGTATTCGTCCACGCACAGCCAGGGAGCCTCTCTGCGAGGAAGAGGCGCAGGAGAGCTCGTAGAATCAGTTTTACGAGCGCGCGATAAATTACGATCTGTCAAAAACAAGACTACCAACCACTAACGCACATGTCCGTTCTTACCGCGACTGCTGGCCGACTCGACGCACCCACCGCACAGGTGCAGCCGAAAGTATTTTCAGGCGGTTTTGAGGCACGTAGCGCGATACCGCGTACCGACCATGTTTAATTCGATACTCATCGACGACGCGGGTTTCGCTGCTGTTTCGCCCGGCGGTTCGATCTCGTGCCGCAAACGAGCTATTTTCGTTGATAGTGGAGTTCTTCAAGTCAGAGTTAGGGTTAGAGATAAAAATGATCCAGTCTATGACGACAACTTACTCGGTAAATTGCGGTAAATTACTCGGTAATTTTGGAAAGCTGATAAAATAGTAATTTAGAAAGAAATTACAGAAATAAACAAATTTTAGTATAACGCTCAAAAAGAGTATTTAGCCTTTAAGATGAGTAAGATACTTTATTTAACTTATATTTTCCATAAAATATTTTGATACTGTATATTAATGTGCTATATGTAACGCATAGTAATTAAAAAACTAGGTGCATAGTAACTAGAGAAATTTAAAAAATTTTAAATTTCAATCTATATTTTTCATATCATCTTATGAGTTTACAGCACGAGTTCTGATTGCTTCAGCCTTTCTATTTCCTGCATTTCTGCCTAGGTGTAAATGTTCCCTTAAAGCTCTTACTTTCACTCACGTCACCCCTAAAAATGGCAGACCAATCAGGAATCATCGTGCTTTGTCCTAACTCTGACTAAAAGGAACTCGAGTGGTAGTGCGGATCGAATCGGGCGCCGGCATTTCCTAAAATTGCGGGGCGACGCGCGAGTTCCGCGTATAATATCGACCCGATTTGCCGGCGCGATGGTGGATTAGCATCCGTTGCACTTTTATCCGACACGCGACGAACAACGAGCGAGCGGATAATCGCATGGCCAGCCCAATCGTGACGTCGTTTGACGCGAAGGTGAATGGCAGAAACCACTTTTTACTTCGAATTGTCTACTTCATGCGTCGTGATGTATCTCATGTGTGATACCTCATACACGTAACTTTTATGAATTTATTTATAAGTTAATTAATAATTACGACAGTAAATCTAGATGCATAAATTAATTAATAATTACGAAAGTAAATTGAGATGCACGCAATAAAGTATCAGGCGCGGTAAATGTCGCAATTAATTAACATTATCGATTAATCAATTAATGATTTATCAATATAATTTTTATAATATAGCGTTTCCTTGTATAACGATACGTAAAAGATTAATTTTTTACCATTGTTTTCATATACAGAAGAATGCAATGTTACTTGTTTCAGGTACTTCATAAATTTATGCATTCGCAAATCTATAATATAAATTCATCATTAGCATTAAATTTACTCACGATACATTCTAAATCCTTATAAGTTTAACTTTTCAATAAAAAAAATATGAAATCAAAACAAAAATTCAATTTATTTATTCAGAGTCAAACCGACTCTTCGATAAAGTTTTAGAGTATTCTTGTAAAGAGAATGAATTCTTTTGAGCACATGATAATCAGTTTTCCTCAAATTTGTGACGAGCATATTTTAGAGGTCTATTATTAAGAAAATATTCTTTATTGTGGTTAAATAATAAAAATAAAAGATATTCCTTATCGTTCATTTATTCTTATTAATATTCGTTACTTGAAGGGAGGGAAGCGATTTGGACAATCGCTTTTCTTCGCAGCAGAATGATACTTTTCTGTGCGCCAAATCACCGTGAACGCTGAATGTTCGCGTACGAGTTGAGTTATGACGGGACACGGTCTGTCCCTAGTTAGCTTCGTCGGTAATTGAATGTCGGCGACGCTAAAACAATAGCGCGACGTTCACTTTTCAATGATACAAAATTGGTTCGCCTCGTAACACCGCGAAGTATGTGGAGATATAGCGGCCGATTATTACACGCCCACCACCGCCTACGTGAATACAAACAGCTTAATTATATAGCGTACACGCGCACACGCGCATGTGTGCGTTAACCATGCGGTGTGAAGAAAAAAATAGTGTGCCTTTTGTCTTCATTATCCAAGGAGAGACAGAGAGACAGAGACTTCTATCCATCGCGTCGCCGTGCGTGATATTTGCCGACTTTAATGGTCGTTTTCGCGAGTAACGGGCGACCGAAAAATTTCGCCTAGGCGGATAAATCACGGCGGCACAGCCGCCTCCGTTAGAAAACAGCCCTGGAGGCGGGCGAGGGGAGAGGGTGGGGGATTTACACACGACTCCGCCGAGGCCTATAATCTTCGGGCAACGTTAATTGAATGCCGCTCATGAATTACGGCGGGAAATAGCGCGGTGAGTCATAATTATTATTGGCAGATATCTCGAGCTACAATATGTCTCGCGTCGCGCGCATAACGAGTGATTTCTGTCGCACGAGCGACAGAGAGGCAGGCGGGAAACGGTGGATGAGAAGAAGGAAGGAAGGTTACTCTCGCGATTAATTAACACGACGTACTTTACGTTTAATAAAGATGCAAATACGTTTCTCGGAGGATTACTCGTCCACTCGCTCGTGCATCTAATAATCATCCCTTCGCGGTGACGATCAACGCGAAAGTCGGTCCATTAACGGGCGAGCAAGTGTAATGAATCGCGGAGTTAATCGGTAACGTGTCGTGAGAAAGAAAAGGGAAATAGAGAAAGAAAAAGAGAGAGTTATTCCTTGGAATCGAACGGTATCACCTGTCATAAAAGTCATGTCGCGAGAAGCAGCGAAAACGCAACCAGAGTGTTGATGATGTATCTTTTCCTGTAGGGAATTCGTTGAATTCATCATATTGTGAAACTTTTAATGTGTTTACACGCACGGGGAAAACGATATACCCAAACAAAAAAATCCCATCCATAGCGGAAACCTCTTTAACGGAAACGGTCCCGAAAGAATTCTCCTAAACTAAAGGAAATATTCTAAATACAATATTCTTATAATCAAAAGAATTTCGTCTCTCATTTACAGTACAAGTTTTATTCTTAGCAGAAATATCTTCTAGCAAGAAAACATCCTGCTTCAAGCAAACATATTTTCCTTGACTGGAAAAGACAAGAGTTAAAATATAATATCTAGTAGATTTCCGATTAACACACAAGGAGAAAAATATCATCTAGTTGCTAAGAAAAGCGATTTTTCAATTTTCTTTCTTTCTTTGAAATAATGGTTATCTTCAGCAAAAAATATTTTCTTCATAATATATACAGTCTCAAAATATACACATCACAAATTTTAGAAAAGCTCATTTTCATATACTCAAAAGAATGTATTCTCTTTGCAAGTATATTGGAGAACTTCATCAAAGAAAAAATAAGTTTTACTTTATGTAGTAAACAAACCAAATTTTTATTTTAATAATTTAATATTTTTCTTTTAAGTATACCATATTTATTAGGATCGACACGCAGAATATATTTTAAGGAACTTTGATGAGAGTGAACTTACGATAAGATTTGCGAATACATGCGAGTTTATGAAATACTTAAAACAAGTAACACACATTGACTTGACGGCAGTATTTTCCTGTGTAATCCATTTCATTAGAAGAGAGGAACGCTCCCCCAGTAAAAATTTTCACGTAGAATGTGGGATTACAGGAAAAATACCGCTGCGCAACCAGAGCTCTTCTTGGGTGTTTGAATATTTCCCTTTTGGTTCTAAAAGAATTCTCTCGAGGCCAAAATATATAAGTGGATTCCACTAGAGACGCGGAGATTACATTTTGGTTGGCAATTAAAAGATTTTTTTGGCATTATCATATTTTTACTTGTGTGAAGTATATGTTGAGAAACAAAATACACACGCAGCGGCAATTGAAACTTTTGCTCGCAGTTACTAAACACTTGGTCGATCCTATTTCAACCAAATTTTGGCTCGGTACACCAAATTTCCGTTTCGACGAGATTCCCTTTTCTTCATTGCAAATCCGTTACCTAGCAGACCGAGCCGTAGAACTGAAGGTTAGTCCGGAACTGCGAAACTATTTCGCAAGGTCGGTACACACCGTGCACCATCCACAATTGGCGATATCGGTCGGAAAGAGGAAGGACGCATCAAGCGGCCCTTCCACAGTCCGTGCGATCGCCGGCATTGGTCTCATCGACGCTCTAATCACCATGCACTGATTCCCGTTTTAATTCGCGAGCCGACGTGTAGGAGGCGTGCACGAGTCGTCGTTACTAGTTATACCAGCTACCAGGAATCCTGGTCATGGCTAATCGTTAATTAGCACGACGTGTTTTATGGCATCGAGGCTGGCTGACTGGCTAGCTGGCTGTTCGTTCGTTCGCTCGCTTTCGCCTCGTCATTTGATTTCTGCCGAAGATTGGCCGATCGGCCGATCCAATGACCGCCGGATGCCAATCGACAGGATATCCTGTCCGGTAAATTAGCCGGCGTGCGGGGCATTACGTCGGTTACGAGACCGAGAAAGAGATTACTGCGAAAATGGAATTTAATGGTGGCCGGCGCGACTCGGTGTGCGTTCTAATTGGCGCGGCCGGTGCGCACTGGTGTGCACGTGTGTGCGGACGTGTCCGCGTATGTGTGTGTGTGTGTGTGTGTGTGTGTGTGTGTGTGTGTGTGCGTGTGTGTGTGCGTGTGTATGCGTGCGTTACGGCGATCTAATTGTCGCGCGAATGTATATACCTCGCGGAGCGGATTTATTTAACGGCGCTGTTAAATCACCGTATCTCGCAATTACCCGTTAAGCAATATCTACGTAAGGCAACGTAATGGATACCCCGTCGCGCGAAACTCGCACAAAGTGTTTCGTTGCGGCGTGGCACATCGTGTCGATGCTGCGACAACCGGGACGGGAGGAGGGTGAGAGAGGCGACGGTGAAAAGCGCGCCCGCTGAAAGCGTTGTCGCGCGCCGCTTGAGGTATTCGCTTTCGGCGAATTCGCGCGTTAGGAGAGATAATGAGAGAGCGCGTGTGTATTTACATATAGGTTGTTCTCGAGAAACCTCAGTCTGGATCCCAATCTGCGCGCGAAAGACGAAGAGAGAAGGTTACGCCTCGTTAATGTATGTAATTAACGATACGGCAACTAGACGTAGATTATTTATATGACGATTGAGCAGATATTTATCACACGTACTGAGAAAAATTTATTTTTCAATAAGTTTATCTCTGTGAATGAACTTTACGTCCTACAAATAAATCTTTGAGTATTTTTTTGTTTCTCAACGCATTAATATTTATCACACATATTGGGAAAAAAAGTGCTTCAAAATTTATTTGTGGGATATAAAGCTTATTTCTGCGAAATGAAGTTTATTTTAGTGAATAAATTTTTTATACTCTACAAATAAATTTTCAAGTTTTTTTCAACGTATGGCACTTATATTTATGATAAATACTAGAAAAAATACTTGAAAATTTATTTGTGGAATATAAAGTTTTATTTTTGTAAAATAAAATTTATTTCTGTGAAATCAAGTTTATTTCTGTGAATAAACTTTATATCTCTCAGAGATAAGTTTTCAAGTATTTTTCTTAATGTATAGCACCCTGATATTTATCATACATCTTGAGAAGAAAGTAGTTAAAAATTTATTTGTGAGATGAGAATTTTTGCGGAATAAAATTTATTTCGACGAAATAAAATCTATTTCTGTGAAATGAAGCTTATTTTTTTGTGAATAAGCTGTATATCCCACAGCTACATTTTCAAGTATTTTTTTCTCAATAGAAATAAAAACATGAAAAGAGAATGATGAAAGTTTGCTTCGAGCAATGTCACGCAAAATGCAGTATAAAAACCCGAGTATAAATCTCTTTTGCTAAACCCGAGTATAAATCTCTTGTTGCATCGATGTAACAAAAAGTTTGTACTATCGTATGATGTAATAATTAAATATAATGATTAATTCCGTACATTTGCCTGAGAAGTGTGATCAGAAGAAAACTGTAGAATTTCCATCATTGATTGTCTCGCGTCGTGATAATCACGAAAATTTATCCGGATCTTTTCTTCGTCGCTTCCCTGAGATTCGCAATTTGATGTATCCTCGGTCGCTTGGGCAATCTCATTCTTCGGTCTACTCGGTTCTGCCCGGTGCAGCTTCCTCTCGCTCACTCGGGACGGGGGAGAAGGGAAGGAGGGGGAGAGATAGATCTCGCGGACCACTTTATTGCGTTGCGGCATACGTCGATTTACTCCGGCGTAGTGAATTTTGATGAACCGACCGTGCACTTCGGTATAATCCGGCTCACTTTGCGAGCCCGGCGAGGACGCGCTCCGCTTTTACCTCCGCGTCGTCTTACTTCGCCTCATTCCGCGATTCCTCCGCGAGAAGGGCACCTCTTCTTTCGACATACCACTTTATAGAATACGGAATCGCGAGCTACGCACGATCAGTCGTTGCCGTTATCGTGGATTTCCGTGCCACTTGCTTCCCGCACGAATTCCCTCGCATTAATTGAGTTAATTTGAGGAGACATCGTGAGAGGAGCGTATTCTTCTTCGCGAGATTACCGTCAGCGAAATATTGAAATTTTTTTCAAGGAAATAGGAATAAATATTCAATCGCAAATCCGTCGAGAAGACTCGCGCTATGATCACTGGATCCAAACGAAACAATGCTTCTATTCTCTAAAATGCAATCAGTGTACTCCTCACTGAAATGTGCTATATTGCTCACGTAAGATTAAATTCCTTTTTGAGAACACTTTCCTTTGAACTTTAAGACTACTGTGCTTAGAATATTTTCCTTTTGCTTTTACCTGAATCCTTCTGTGACAGAGAGACAGACAGAGAGAGAGAGAGAGAGAGAGAGAGAGAGAGAGAGAGAGA
>NW_022639466.1:1578204-1591266 GCF_010583005.1 Odontomachus brunneus | reverse complement strand
GAGAGAGAGAGAGAGAGAGAGAGAGAGAGAGAGAGAGAGAGAGAGAGAGAGAGAGAAACCATATATAAGAATAAAATCCTCTAGGATTCAGAGGATTCCGTTAAGAACAAGATTATATTTTTTAGATTGGTTCACTTTAAGAACGTGCTCTATTCAGTCCTTATTTAGTACCGTAATGAAGACGGCGAATCGTTACCCATACGAGACACGTGGGCATGCGATAATCGAGGCTCACACGCGTGCATATCCTTACGTATCACGTTTCACATCTAGTATCATTGTGTTCTCGTTTCCGCTGATAACTCTAATCCGATCCGTCGTATACACCTCGAATACGACGCAGCGACTATCTGTCCATCGCTCATTTTTACGCCAAACGCGATCCACAATCCCTGTAATAAAGATCTCGAGAACGCGCTTCTACGTGATTGCGCTCGCGCATCGCCATTATCTCTTTCTCCCTCTCTCTCTCTGTCCACGAAATAATTACTTTTATTGTAAAATCTTACATGATCTTGATATGTTTAGCATTTTTCTAAATGTTTAGTAATGTAGACTTAGATATCTTAATATATTACAAAATACTGAAATACTGTAACTCTAAAGGGTGTAAACCCCAGGATGTTTAATAAACTCTACTCTACTCTACTCTCTCTCTATGTTTCTTCCCCTTTTCGTCTCTCTCTCTCTTCTTTTTTATTATACTGATCCTTGTATCTTCCTTGTTCGTCGTTTGCTTTTTGCACAAAGCTAACGCGTTCCGTCCTCTTCGTCTCCCTCGTCTCCGTCGTCGTCGTCGTCGTCGTCGTCCATGTGTCCAGTGCAATGTTGCGTGCCACTTCGGTATCAAATACGCGGCGGTTCGAACACGCTTCGAAGACTCACGGCAATCGTCAATGAGATCTCCGACAATCGGTGACTCTGCCGCGCACGGCAATTCATTGCGTCTTATCTGATATTCCGCCGCCGCCGCCGCCGCCGCTGTCGTCGTCGTCGTCGTCGTCGTCGTCGTCGTACTTAGAGTCCCGCGCTATTTTCCACGTGCACACACCGCGTAGATAAACTCTTACCACCCGGCTGTGCCTTTCCTGTCCCGAAGGGACTGCGCTGTGCACGAAGATATTCCTCTCTTTCTCTTCTCTCTCTCTCTCTTTCTCTCTCCCCTCTCCCTCTCTCTCTCTTTCTTTTTTTCTCTACGAATACACAGCGCGATGTAAGCCCCGCGGCAGTAAAACGCGTACGTAGACGCTCGTTACATTCCACAATGCGAACTTTTCGGTTTGAATTATAAATTATGACGCGTGGAAGCCCTGGGGGTCGCGCGTTAATTTAACGAAGTATCGAGAGGAGTGTAATTTTCGCTCGCGAGGATGACCATCAGCGAAACGTCGAGAAGCCTTTATGGAAAATAACGATATTTTAATTTTTTAAATATCCCGGATAGATCTTCGTGATTTTCACGGACGTGAGACAATTGATGATGAAAATTCTACAATTTTTTTAAAATTGCATTTAATGTGAACCGAATATACTATATTGAATCAATGAATAAATTTGCATACAATAGTGTAGATTTTTTGTTGCATTGATACAGTCACCAATTTACTAAAAGTTGCATTCAGATTTTTCATGTTGCATTTTGCATGATATATTGTTCTCAGCAAATTTAAAAAATTTTTTGTTATTTAATCGTTCTATGCGATAAGTACATATCAGCCATTCATAAAGGACGCAAGCTTTATAAATCGACTACTAAAGTTGCGGGCAAATTCATGTATATCTGTCGTTGTTTTGAAAAAAAGAAATGAAAATTCGTTGGCATACACACACAAGCGTATAAAAATATAATTTTATTCTTAGATATCCTCTTATATCCTCTTATATATGATTTCAAAAAAGAATTCTTCTAAAACCAAAAGGAAAATATTCTTAACGCAATATATTTAAAATTACAGGAATTTCATTTTGTATCTACAATAGAAATTTTGTTCTCTTAATAAAAAGAAATTTTTTCTATTATTTTATTATATTAAAACATTTTGTAGTAGTAAACATATTGACTTAAAAGGAAATAGCTAAAATAATGTCTAGTAGATTTGCGATTTGTAGTCTACTTCATTTAAAGAGGAACTCTCTTTCGGTAAAAGTTTCCTCTTAGAATATAGGATTACAAGAAGTAGAATTTCTTGTAATTACATCAAGAGAAAAAATATTTGAGAAATAATAAATATTTATTCGCGCGATGGGGGACTACTAATGACATATTTACTCATGTAATATAAAATATCTTTCAAATAAGAAAACATATATTTTCTTAGAATCTCAAGAAAATCTGATTTTTTCATAAAAAAGCAATTATTTATTCTATTTAAATAAAAACATTTGGATTCAAGTAAACATGTTATCAGTACTCACAAAAAAAAATACTTGCTATTAGCCATTTTTACTCTCAGTGTAGAATTCTTCTTCTGAGTGTTAGAATATATTTGCCTTTTGATTTTTAGAGGAATCCTCTCGAGGCCGATATAAGAGGATTTCGCTGAGGATAAAATTATGTATTTTTATAGGAGTTCTATTTGGTTTGCACCCAGATATATACAGCGCCCGTATACGTGGCGCTGGCACTCGCAAATCGCGTCGGCGATTGGCATTAGCGGTTTCCTGACCGGCGTGCCGGTGCATGATTCTCTTCGCGTATGCTCCCTTATTATTACTCTATCCGTATTCACCGTACGGTCGCCGCGTTCCCTCTCCACTGCTTGATCATCTTCGCGATGCTCCCGCTCGCGGAAAATGCCGCGAGAAATCGTAACGAGCCGTGGCGGGCGCGTCGCGCCTGTGCATCACTAGTGATCCATCACAATCCGCGATGATCGTGAAGTTATGCGAAGGTCGTCGGTTTATTCCGCTAAATCCGCGCGGTCGTGTATCAGCCAGGTCAGCTCGAAGCGCACCGACGTCGGCGTGCCGTTTAATTACGTTAATTACGGCGCCATTGTTGTTATTGTTACGGCGCCATTGGAAGAAAAATAATAATTAACAAATGCACCTGGTTGAGTGTTTCAATGCAATATCTGATAATTGCTATTAAATATGACAATATTTACCAATCTTTTAGTAATGATCACAAAATAATCAGTAAAACAAATTCTTTATTCAGCTGAACTGATCAGTTGGTTTGCTAAATAATATTAAGTAATTTGGTAGTAATTACTGAATAATTTGACTATTCAAGTCATTTCGTAGGATAAACTCTCTCTCGGATGTGATGGCCATACGGAAAAGATGGTTACAGGCTGTATTTTCTTCAATAATTGCTAAAATAGTGCGCTTTTATAGTCATTCTCAAAGATAATCGATATTTACAGTAATTTATGTGCTAAAACATTCAGATGCTAAAACGTATTATTTAGTAATTATTAGAGAAAGTACAGCTTATGGCCATCTTTTCCGTGTGATCATCATGGTACCCGAGTTTATCCTGTATTGATCACATAATGTGGTCAGTATTACTAAATAGTATGGTTTTATTTAACAAAGTGTTTGGTGATACGTATCACATAAATTGATAATAATAACCAATTTTTAGCAGCAGATATTAAGTCTTGGCAATAGACACCAAGATTTGCTAAAGTTATGTGTAAATATATATCATTGTTTCAAACTATAATTATTAAAATTATTCATATGATTATATTCACTCACACGTATAGTTGATACTATTTCTCTAAAGCACTTGGTAATTATTGATGATTATTACCAAATCTTTTTTCTAATATATCGGCCGTGCTGCGCAAATTACGCGACGATACCTCACGTGCGATTCGAAGAAGTTTCATGAGAAATAATTCGCCGCTTTTCGCCGTGAAATTCTACGTAAGGTTTCCCGCGCGGTAATTGCTGCTCGCTTTTAACTCGCGATAAAATTGACTTGTTATTAGTGATCGCCGCAGCAACGTATTATTAGTTATTATTACAGCCAATTAAAATTAATTAAGTTTATTTTTAATGACGTTTTATTACACGTTGGCGCCACCGCGAACAAACGTATTGCGGGTCCCAAATTAACGGTGGAATTAAAATCCCGTCGATGCCAACGCGCGATGTTTCCTTCGTCCGGTAAGAGGAAGTGAGAATAAGGTGCGCAAAGTGACGGTAAAATTACGCTATTAACGCTACTTTGTCAGACCGAGAATATTATTATCTTACGGTTTGCGCTTGCTGAAGCATGCGAAACGCGCTTTTTCCCGCGTCTCCCTCTGCGAATGCTTTTCTTTCTCTTTTTTTACGTTGCACCATAAAATAAAAATACTAATGCCTGAACATCGATATCTAACTCTTTCTCTCTCTGGACATTCTTTTGATCTTTAAATATAAATATCGAAATATATAATATATATAATATATATCTTGAAAAAAAAAATATATATATATATATTGAAAATATATAATATAAATCTTTTTAATTTGAACGATTTTGCAGAATTCAAAGTTTTTAAGCCTGTATAGGTTCTTGTCTATATAGCGGTTTTCAGTGTCGCTTCAATATTAAATATAATTGTGTTATTAATGATACTTCATTTGGGATAAAGTTCAATGACGGACATTCACCTCATTTTTATCCTGAGGCTGACTACCGCAATTTCTAGATCGGTTTCGATCGCGAGCACAGCGGAGAGCGCGAGAAGGAGGAACAAAAAGGACAGTACATCTGTCTTTCCGGTGTCTCTCTTTCGATGGCGTGCCGCGACATCCCGGTGTTTGATTTACGCCGTGCATTTGTGCGCACTCGCGCTCCGCACGACGGGATAAAGGACCGAGGTAAGAGAGATCGCTGCCTACTTCGCTATTGTTCAATGATTTACATTCTCTCTCCCTCTTATCGCGCGCGCGCAAAGATTCCTGACCGCAGTTGTGACTCCGTTCGCGCGCATCCAAGAATAGGTGACTGACGACGACGGACAGAAGACGGATCAAAGAAAAAGAGAGAGAGACAGAGAGAGAGAGAGAGAGAGAGAGAGAGAGAGATATGGGAGATGGGAGATGGGAGAGGGAAAGGGTGACGAGGAGCCGAGCAGCAGTTCCGAGGAGAGTTTGAGGCACGACGATGGAACGAATGCCGCGCGGAGGAAGCCAAGCGGGGAGCGAACGGTCTCGTTGAGTGATTATGACTTTAAACGGACTCTAAGGAGGTCCTAATGGCATAATTATGCCGGGCACGCTTTATGGAAATTGCGTTTCGCACGCATCCCGAGAATCTCGCGCGGGTTTTCGCGTCATTCCGGTCCGTCTACCTTTCACACGTAACGAGGACGACGACATGGATGCTGTCGATCTTCGGGTGCGCCGACTTGGACGGCGTGAATTTTACTTAGCCGTGTTGTGCGAGTACACGTCACTGCAAAATGTCGAGCTGCGCCTTCGTCTCGTCGATTATTCGCGCACGATCGATTTAACGATAATAGACATCGCGACAAACAGTCGGTTGGGCAATTTGTCGCGAATTTTATGTGTCCACATTGCTTACCGGTTAATTAAATGTAATTCGTTTCTCGCGCGCGATATTCATTGCTGCACGCGATGTGCTGTGCGCGCGCGAGCGCGTATATATATGTGTGTGTGTGTGCGTGCGCGCGCGGGTACCAAAAATAGTACACAGACATGCACGACGTCCTTGTACAACGGAGGGAAGTATTTTGCGCGACGAACCGTATTATCAGCACAATACACCGGGGCTTTTTCACGTCGAGGTTTTTCCTCGTCGAGCATTAATGGGGGAAAACCGGACTTTAGATTCTACAAAATGAAAATGACCGTCGGATTAAAAAGAGCACCTAGCCATTCGGTGGCGGATAGCCCGATCGATAAATGAGGCCGGAGCGAGAAGGAGGGAGCGAGAGCCAGACGGGGGAGAGCGATAAAAAGAGACAGAGAGAGAGAGAGAGAGAGAGAGAGAGAAAGAAAACCAGTCTGCTGTTCGTTAATTGGTGGCGCTAATTAGCAGCGAGGTGTCGTCTCGAAAGCCCCCCTCTCATACACCTGTAGACATTGGCTGCAATGAATGGCGGTGCAAACGAAATTTCCACTGTAATAATCTACCGTGCGATACACCTGCGCGAGGTATTATCTCGTAAATGCGCATTCGAAAATGTCGACTCTATCCGCTTTGCCTATCTCTCTTACTTCCTCGTCCCTCCTATCTCGATCTGTCTATCTAAACATCTCTTTCTCTCGTTGTTTGCATCGTCTATGCATCCGTGAGTAATTAGTCTGGTGGTGTCGTTTCACCTTTGTCATTCGAGATGACAGAAATGCCCGGAGATGAACGGCTAATTATCGTCGTCGCGTGTACACGGGGCGAGATTTAAAAAGAAGAAAAGAACACGTTGAAGAAGTTGAAGCGTGCTTGAAAAATGACGGTTCTTTTGCCTAGTAAATTTGCGTTGTTGTTATGCTACGAGTCGCCGCTAATTAAGAGATTTTCCGGGAAGAAAAACGCCTGAGAAAAGTTAATCATGTGTTAGAAACTAGTCAGTTTTTATTGTTTTGGTACCGTAAGTGGTTGGCCGATTCGTTTACTGCTTAAGTTTTACTGCTTACATTTTTCTGTATGCTTCCGACCTAATACTGAATAGTAACCCAACTTTCTAGCTAGTTGATATTTTCTGAATTCTCGACAGACTGATATACATAAACTTTACAGCAACTTTAACCATGTTAAATCACGAATGTTGTATCTCTTATGAATAATCCGATTATATTTTTATTATACTCATATTTTTATTATACAAAATGACAAAATAGAAATACGAAAGAAATACGAAAAAAATTTGATTAAACAATATGCAATGTTAAATGTAATATGACAGTTTGAGCGTAACTTTTAGTAAATTTATTGCTGCATTAATACAAAAAAAAATTGCGTTATATATATATTATAAATTTTAATAAATTAATGCAAAACAGTATATTTACTTCATAGTTGTAATGAAGAGAATTGTGAAGTTTTCATCACACATCGATTGTTTTACTTTGTGATAATCATGAAAGTTGTCTAGGGTTATTTTCTACTCGGGATTAATTCATGCAAAGAGAGAGTTCCCTCTCAAGTCATAAAAAAGTGAGAAGACACGAACCTGGAAGTTTATCATCGGCCAGTAAACTACAGGTTTGCGTAAAATTAAACGCGCTCATGTTACGTTATCCGAGAACAAGGCGAAGTAAGAACGTAGCATGGATCTTTTTTTTACGACAAAAGAGAAAGAAAGAAAAGAGAGGGAGAGAGAAAAAGAGAAAGAGAAGAGAGTGACACGTGTCATTGGTTAACCTCGATAGATTACGATGCGTTGACAGATGACGATGATCTTCTTTCTGAGCGCTTCCACGAGGTGGAACACAACACGCGTCAAATCCCCGCTACGCTGGACGTGCGCGAAGTGCATTTGCATATTATAACGATATCAATATGGTGGCACGTTAATGCCGTTGTCGCGGTACTTGCCATATATAGTCACGCACACCTGCGCCTGCCGTCGGCCTACCTTCGCGCGCGAGGCTTCGGCATCCGGCGATTGTCTAGTCGTCATCTCTCTCTTTCTCTCTCTCTCTCTCCCTCCTTCTTCTATTCCCTCTTTTTTTACTCCAGACTACTTTCTCTTTCTTCCTTCTGCCCAGCGCTTCTCCACCTTCTCCACCTTCTCCCTTTCTCCCGATAACGCTTACATCGCGTTACAACCTACCTACGGATTCTGCTTCTTGTCTCATTACGAAGATACGCCTGATGTTTGCGCAGAAACAAAATCCCGCAGCGGGAAACAGAAGGAATATCGCAGTTGCAATTTACGGAAATAATCCCGCACGACGATCGGACGAACTGAATGATCCACAAACGTAACTCGTCACGTTGACCGAAGGAGCGTTTGTTTCGCGTTTCTCTCTCGCCACGTAAGATAAAACCTAATTATTGACATCTCCTATTTAGTTATGACACTCCTGGCCATGAAAAACCTTTTTCTCACGACCAGGACATCTATTATTCCCAGCTTTTCTTGTGAAGTTTTCTTTTGGAATCGCAGAATGCAGGCAAGAAGTTTAACCCTTTTCAATACTCTGATATTGATCTCTCGTTCGAGTAATTTCTTTCTTCATAAAATAATTTTAGAAGATCCTACTCATGGAGAATTTTATGGTTGGGATAAAATTGACCGTCGAGAAGTACCATAATTACGTGCATTCATATTAGTCGCATCACACGTATGCCCCAGCTGTGAGATTTATTAAATTTTATAACCATGATAATGAATACGAAAAAGCCAACTTTGTACTTTAAAATGACATCAATAGAAAATTAAGAAAAAAAGTTCACTTTTTTTTGTGAAAAACCACACGATTTCGCGCGTTGATGATATTGTTCTGCATACGATCGCCACATTGGTTGTTTCAGCGTGAATATCATTGTTTCACAGGTTAGGACGAAGAATATCTAGGCTCTGTCTAAGGAAGATTTACAATATTTTATATACCTCGACGAAATCATTACTTTTTATATTTTACAACATAAAAAAGTTTGAGAGAGACCCAAAGTAAGTATAATAATGTACACTGAGCCTTAAAGGGTTAACTGCAACGCTGGTTACAGAAGAGACCAGGTCTTTCCAGAATATCAATGAGATGTCAAAGGAGATATCAATGAAATTGTGTAATGAGATGCGATTTAAGGCTATAATGGCATAATCCCATAATGTCTCTAAATATATAAGTTTGGATTAGATAGTGTAAAATATAGATTGTGTCGCGCAATACTTGCACAAATCTTAACAGAAATAGCGAGTGATTTTGAATTGCGAGCGCGATTTTGACTCGCAGACACGGTTTTGCGATAAAAGTCTAATTACATATCGCATTGCGATTCAAGAAAAGAAAATCACAGTGCTTGTGGCACATCGCAAAATCGCACATCCCTAATTGACAGCCGCTTATAGGCGGTTCTTACGCGCGTTGTTTACGTCCGAAGGTCTACCCTAAACGACAGTCTCGACGTCGATCGACGCGGTCACGAAGGATGAGCTGAAAACTCGAGGGTCGGTTAACCGATACCTCTCCTCCTCGTCGGTCGTCGCAGCGGGTGATCCGGGGGCAATGACAAAAGCCGAAATTGCGGAGCATTAGTCAAACATCGCCACGCCGTAAACTAAACCCACTCTCTCTCTTTCTCTCTCTCTCTCTCTCTCTCTCACTTCTCTCTCGCAGCGTTCTCGTGCGCGAGCGAGTCATCCCGCTCCGAACGTCGTCGATTCTCTTCCGTCCGGGGAGGACGAGGAGCGGAACTCGGCCACCTGGTGCCGTCGGAGTCCCTGGATGAAGCCATCAATAATTCACGATCGGCTAGTGCCCGCGGTTAATATATATGTATATATATATATATATATATATATATATATATATATATATATATATATATATAATATATTTTATATCGTATTTTTTCTCTCTCTCCCCCTCCCTCTCTCTCTCTTTCACTCTATATGCGCACGGCAACCGCATCTGGGCGCGGCGATGCGAACTATCGCTGTGGTCGTTCCCGCTGAGAAAGGAGTGACGCGACAATAAACGGAAAAAAGAATGGGCAGGCCGCGGCGGAAAGGAAGAGGAGAACGAGCAAGGCGGATGACATTTGTTACGTGTCCGGGCGCGGTGTCTCTTCCCGACGAGAGCTCCGTCGAGGCCGGTGCGAGTATTTTCACGTCCGCGTATCGATCGTTCCTCGCGTGCCGTCGCTTCGGAAGGCCACTGGACATGATCGACCGCGCATCGCAGTGTCTCGCGAAGAAAATTTCTCGGGACTTAATTGGGACCCAGGCCGACTCTCCAAAGTAATTGTGTGGGTCCTATGTGGAAATTTTACCAAGCACTGCCTTAACTATAACACAGGCCGCGATCAAACCGTTCACACTTGTCCCAGATCGTATCGATCGTATCGTATTGTTTGAAAATCTTATTCTTATCCTAATTATAGAAAAGTTTCTGGCATTTAATTGAAATCTATTCCGATTTCCTAAATAATTAAAGTTGCGACTCTAAATGAGGAACCCAGAGGCAGAAGAAAAGTTGAGTAAGAAGAGTGAAGAGACAGAATTATAGAAGACACAAAGTGATAATTAATACCTTTACAATTACGATTTATAGAAATGTAAGATGTTTTTCTTTTTAAAATATAGATCATTTTTATAATTTACTGATTGTTAATTTATGAATAATAACAATACACTTGAATGTGATATTAAAGTCTTATATTCGAAGAAAAAAATATATATATCATTTCTAAAACATTTAGAATTTATTTCAAAGAAAGGCTGTTCTCTCAGCTAAATTTTTTATAACCTAAATTTTATATGATCTAAATTTTTTTTGTACTTCTACATTTGTGCTAAATTAGAAAGAAATCGGAGTGTACCTTTTGGGTAGGTTTACTTATTATAATTATATTTTTGAAACATTACAATTCGAATTTCGTAGATTTCTCAAATTAGAACCCATTAGTCGTGGAAGAAAGCGAAATAAATTTTAATTAGATTAGAAATTTTTCCATTTAAAGTGTAATATTTCATATATGCAGTTCTCTAAATGGAAAACTCAAAGTTTTCCCGATATATTTTCTAGTTTTCATTTTACATTGGAGTTGAATGAAACATATGCTGATTTTTCAAATAATTCCATTATTTAGCAAAATACTTAAAATGTTTTAAGCATATTTTATTTTTTGATGTTTTGTTCTATTGTTATATATATATATATATATATATATATATATATATATATATATATATATAACATAAACGCATATCAATGTTAACGTCTGAAAAAAAGTCGTGACCTCTCAAGGTACTTCTGTTTCGATTCTACACAAAATATATCCGTATTTAGGACAGTAATGGGATTCTCTCAATTGGTATCGCAAAAACCAACTGTGAGTCAAATTTGAGCATTCTAAGCGGAATCTACGTCGTGTAGCTGGGAAAATCTCGAGAAATTTCTGTACGGGATTATCTCACGACTCGAACTTTCACGCTTGCAATTCGCGATAAGCAGCTCCGGGGATCTTCATCCTTTCAAGATCCCTTGAGAGTTCAATGTCTGTCGCACTCTCGCGAGCGAGTAACGCTCGTTCGCCAGTCTTATCGGGGCACAATAGACAGCGACGTGGACTTTTGCGCGATTCTCGTGTGTGCAAGCGTAAAAGAGAGAGAGACGAGCGCAACAGCCGGGGCTGCAGTTAATAACATGGAGGGACGAAGCGCGTCATCCACGCGTGCACGCGGACGTGGCGCGTATTGCGTTAAGCCGAGAGAGCTGCAGCGCGACCGGGGCAATCCCATAAATCTCGACGGCGGCGAGTTTCGACGACTTACTCGCCTTCGATACACACGGTCGCGAGATCTCATAAATATCTGGTAATCCGCGGGAAACGTCGCGAACACGCGCGCTTATGATCCTCGCGAATCAGCGAGGATGATTCACGCGCGATCACACGGAAATGAGATGCGAAGCGGTTCTTATTTAATGCCGACTCGATGGCGCGATTTCTTCGCGTGTACTCGGCACCCGGTATGCAGCCTCCGCGCGATCGAGCACGTGCCCGATCGCGTGTAAGCGTCGCCGCTAATTACCGGGCGATTTGCGCGTAGGCTCGTATTGTTCGCGCGCGCGTCACGGGCGTAATTAACGTGCGCCGTGACGTGAGCTGAAATATCATTATTACGGACGCGCTGCGCCGCAGCGCGAATTAGAATAAATCTACGGTGTCCCGGGGCCCGGGTAAGAGTCGGCCTCTGAAATAGTATCGCGCTTTTAATTGAACGACTGACGTGAACGGACGATGTTATTGTGCGGGTCGCCGCGCCGCAGAGCAAGGCGAGGCTTCGCGGAAAATGTCGTGATCGTTTTCACTGCCCGGGGACTAAAAGATTGTCCGCAATTTTTTGGGATGAATTTGTCAACTTCCTATCTTGTCCACTGGAAGAGTTCGTTTTCCAATGGGAGAATGCTCTTGTTGAACAGGAAGGATGAGTTCACAAACTTATCCCAAAAATTACGGACAACCTTTTAGTTCTCACGCACTGCATCGAAACACAAGCTTTAACATTTTTTCTCATTAGCATCAATCAAAAACAGACAATGCCTCTAAATATTCGTGCGTCATGACTGTTAACTATTCCGAAAAAGTGGCGACATACATTAGGTCAAACTAAACAAAAATGTCTTCTACCATTCTCCTTATAATTTTATAGATTTTTAATTATTAATTAAAAAAGATTAGTGGATGGTCGCTCGCGATAATATATTAATGTTATCTAATAACTAAAAATCTACAAAGTTACTGTATAAGATGGCAGACATAGCTCATCTACTATGATATTTGCGATCATTCGCAAATCTTCTTCAATTAATATCTCGCTAATTATTGCGAATATCGCAAAATGGTATACAACTTTTATGTTTCACCTTGATCCGTACTATGTCTCCACGAAAGCTTCAAAAGTTGTTCTGAGAGAGAGAGAGAGAGAGATATCCCAAACAACTTTCGAATATATATATATATATCAGAGAAATTTTGTATCTTCTAGACAAAAGTGTCATGAGTTTATAAGGACGGTACCTCCAATCACTATATTCATTATTTCGTGCATTTCATATGTAATATATCGGGAAAAATATCTCCTATCAGCGAGTAATGGCATTTTCATTTAGAAATCAGTAAATCGAATTTGGAAATACTACGCGATGCATGTTTAAGAGTGTATCGCTCGCTCGAGGCGTTCACCATAAATATCGACGGTTCCATCCCATTATGTTCGTCCCGACCGATGTGTGTGTCGAGTTTTCCTTAGTTGGTAACTTCCGGTGATAAAACTGTCGGGGCAGCGCGTCGCACCTAATAGTGACGCGCTAGTGACGCTTCGCAAACGTAATTCGCGCCGATCGCGACCTTGGATAATATCGTTTCGCTCGCGACTCCGTCGACGGCGATTCGTCCAGAGCCTTACTAAAAAATAGCTCGGGGGG
>NW_022639466.1:1535774-1578126 GCF_010583005.1 Odontomachus brunneus | reverse complement strand
AAAAAAGGGGGGGGGGGGGGGGGAGGGGAGCGAGAAGATGTTCGTTTCACCACGTGGCGAGCTTCAGCGGGGTCCCTTTGTTCCGCGCGCTCCACGTCAAGATAAATTACAACCTCGCATCGCGCTGTCCTTTTCTCGCGAGTTTAGAATAAGCTTCCAAAGATGATAATTACCCCCTTTTTTACTTGACGTGGGAACGTTGCTTAACGCGCCTGTGCAACTTGAACGGCCGATCTTTATCGCGTATCTCACGGTCGACGAATATTGAATTCCAGGCGAATATATCAAGTTTCTCGTATCGTAAGGTCAGTCGGCGCGAGACAATCGGCGGAATTTCGCCGGTATTCGCATTTACGGTGCTTCCCGCGAACGAGAAAACTCGGCGAGTTATGCGTCCACGTCAGGATTGTGAGCGTTAAATTACGATACTCGGCATCTACATGCAAAAAAATATTTTTATTCTGCTGCTAAGAGAAACGATTCTTCAGTTAACTTTTCTGCCTTTAAGTAAATGGTTATCTTCAACAAAAAAAAATATTTTTTTATCTTAAAGTATACTCTAATTTACTAATTTGCAATATTCCACACAATTTACATTGTCCACATGAAAAACAATCGTGTATATACCGTGTAGAAAATACGTAAATTCATGTAGATGTAATCTTGAAATCTACATGAAGAGAATATTAGAATTTTTTCATATAAAAGAAATTCTTTCCAATTTTACTGTATATTTTTAGTATTGTGTAAGAAGATTTATTAATGTGTCTGTAATATTTATTTTGTTAAGAAATAGTAAATTTCTATAAAAATCTTTTAATGACACATTTTAACATACATATACACATGCACGAATAATTTATATATATATATGTAATACATATGAGATAGAAGAATAGGTTTTTTAGGCGGTTACGACAGAATGTCGATCTATTCCTCGACTACAAAATTCCCAAGTATTTTTACCGTAAAATCCGTTTCGTATGCGGCATAAGCCCGTGTCACACTACGGATTGGAGATAGAGGATTGCGGATTGCGGAACTGGACCAATTGGAGCCAAGCAGGCCAAGGCCAAAGTACATTGATTCGTCGAAATCTAATCTTCAATCCGCAATCCTCCATTTCCAATCCATAGTGTGACATGGGCTGTAAGCCTAAGGTCACATGATCTTTCTTTCTCTTTCTTTCGCTCTTCTCGACTTGCTCCTTCTCTCTCCTAACTCCAACGCCAGATCGAAGTCGACTAGGAAGTCGCGCGAAGAAGTTATTAGCATAGCACGCGCGCGGAGAAACCGTAGCGAGCCGCTTGGGATCGTCGGTTCCGCGTTTCACACCGGCTCTCATGCGACCACGTACGTACCACTTCCGAGGCACGTATTACGCCGAGGTCCGTTGCACGACGATCCTCGTGTAATATTTTAATGGGTCGCTATGCCGATTATTTTAATCGTTTCCTCATTACCGATCGCTCCCCGCGCGCACAGACACGCCTCGCGGTCGCGCACGCCGCGGCAATTACGTACACGAGACGCCTTCCTGGAAAACAATCCTTCCGATTGTCCGCCTCTGGCCACAGCGACGACACGTATATGTCCGTCCCGACCGCTCATATCCGTCTGCCCGTTTGCACCG
Organism: Odontomachus brunneus; assembly: GCF_010583005.1. Lineage (NCBI taxonomy): Eukaryota > Metazoa > Arthropoda > Insecta > Hymenoptera > Formicidae > Odontomachus > Odontomachus brunneus. The sequence goes on along the minus strand of NW_022639466.1, from coordinate 1,576,493 downwards.
GTCGCAATTAGACTGGCAAGGCGCATACCAATCGTGCGCTTTCGCCTGACAGGGGCTCCGTGCCGACGCGCGAGATTCCGGGAGCGCGTAATCGCGCACTCGCTCGTCGTCAATATGCCGGCGCTAATGATCGCTTTAGATCGCGCGAGCGATTGCCGGCCGCCGCCGGCGAGAGGGATTTCGGCGCTTTGATCGGCTACCGCGATACCCGCTGCCGCAGGTCTTAATCGCGGCGGGCGCGAGGTGAGGAGGCACGGGAGGCGGCATCTCTCGTGTCAGCGCAATTGCGCGATCGAAATTTCGCGGGTAGATAGACAGGTACGTAGGTAGGTAGATAGGTAGGTAGGTACGTAGGTAGGTACGTAGGTAGGTAGTAGGTAGGTGCCCCAAAGTGATTCTCGCGCGCGATCTCACGCTGCTGGAGAGAGGAAGAGAGGAGAGAGAGGAGATAGAGAAAGAGAGAGAGGGAGAGAGGCGATACCGAGGTGGCACGATGTGGTCGTAATATGCACGGAGGTCTGCTCAACGTGTCCGCCGGATTAACGTGATATGTACGATCGCAATTGGTTTAGTATATCGCGAGATCCCATATATACACACGCATCATATAAGTATTAAGTTGAGCCATGAGCGTGCCGTGGGAGACACGGCGGACGGTTAATTTTCTAGTGAGTAATGTCGTTTCGCGTCGTTTAAATGCCATCTTGTACTAAAGTAGCAACCAGTCGCCCTGGAATGTTATTAAGATACTCGTTATATCATACGTCTGCTGTTGGAACGTTTATTTTAACATGGTATCGATAAGTTCTCCCCTCCCTGCAATATTTCCAACATACGTGCATTCTGAGTTGTGTGTGTGTGTGTGTGTGTATGTGATATGAGCATTTTTAGAATGTACCAAATACAGGGTGAGATTATTAGCACCGTAAGTACTTTAAAATCTACGAGGGAGATTTGTGTGAAAGATAAGTTGAACTCTAGGGAGAGGAAGGAGTTGTCAGAGTGGCAACAATTTTCTCGTTGGTGACGTTGCTAAGTGAACTACATTCCCACGTGGACTTCCACGTGCACAGTGTTGGGCATTAGTTGATTGAAATAATCCGCAAATCAATAGCTAAAATTAATCAGTTGTTATAAATAAAATCATAAGTGACATGGCCAATTAATAAAATTAATTATTAATGGAGTAATTTAATTTAATTAATTATATATAGTGATTAATAATTCATTTTATCGACCGATTAAATTATTCGTTATTACATATATGATGATTGAGTTATTTTGATTATTAACTTGCCGATTATTTAAGTCGAAGGAAATTTTCATCGATTAATGGCCAGCTCTGATTTCATGATGATCGCGACGCGAGAAACGATGATGGAGACTTGGCAATTCTTTTAATTATATTGATGAATAGATTAAATAATATTGAATTGATCATTTTTATATCATATAATAATGGAGTTTTTTTGCTATATTAATGTAAGTACAAATTTACTACATTTCTATATTATTACATTTCACATGATAAAAATTGTTTCCAGCGAACTTTGATCATCTTCTCTCGCATTTCTTTCGTATCATTATCTCGTCATTCTGCGAAAAAAGTACGAATGCCACATGAATCACTCATAAACATAAACCACTCATCTTTACAAATCGACTGATAGGCAATCGATCGGGGTAGCTGCCGAATTTACATACACCTATCTATCATGGTCTCTTACACTCATAGTCTCGAAGATATTCAAGATGTTAATAGTCGATTCGCCGGTTCAATTCTACATAAAGGCAATAATGTGCGATAATTTTCCTGTCATTAACACCTCGAGCGATTATAACATCGCGTCGTTGCGACTGAAATCCGTCGATCTCCGCACTTCAAGAAATCCCAAAGAATCGATCGTTTCTTTTGCAACGACATAATGGTACGTACAGAAAAGGGCGATTCACTTGCGAAGATACGTGACATTCTCGCGAAGAAAGTTGCGTCTTGGAAGGAGAGAGAAGGAGCGGGAAAATAAGAGAGAGAAAGCAGTAGACGCGTTCTTTGAATTCTCGCGCCGATGCACTCAAAAGTCAGTCGGAACGTCGCGCGGTGGCCGTTCGCGGTAACGCGACCGGTTATTCGGTTAACCGCTCGACTCGTATGTTTTATCCTAATGAGAACAACGGTCGCGACCGATACGAGGCTCCTGGGAATTGGCGGCGTCGACTGATGAAGACGAAGAGGGAGGCGGAGGCGGAGGGGCCGGGGGGAGGGCGGTGGGACGGGGGTCGTTAAACTCACGGGAGAAACGCGGCTCCCGGGTCGCTCACGACTCATACACACACACATACATTCGCGCGTGCGCGCACATACACACATACACATCCACAAACACACGCATACACTGGACGACGGCCGATACGCTAATTTAATTAGCAGGAAATGGACGAGCGGCGGCGGAGCCGCTAGGATCCGTGTGCGTGCGTGTGCCGCGACATTAATGCATGAACGCTCCTGGAGGAGGCGAGGAGGAGAGACGGGGGGCAGGGGAGAAGAGGCGAGGACGACGTACGTACGGGACGGTCGGCGGCGGAGGCATGAGCCAATTCTACCTCGCTCGCATAACTAGCCTGCTCAAAATGAGCTGGTAATTTGCGTATCGTCCAGCCGCTGCTCGATAATATCTTAGGGATGTGCGACTTATATATATCGTAAGCTTTGCGATACTATTTTCTTGAATCGCAATGCGATAGGCAATTGGACCTTCATCGTAAAATCGTGCCTGCGACTCAAAAGCGTACCTGCAACTCAAAATCGTACCTGAGATTCAAAATCATTCGTCATAATCAGTTGTCATCAAGTGTCTGTGCACATTTCGCGCGACAATCTATAACATTTTATATTGTCTAGCCCAAATTTATACATTTAGAGGCATGATTTTTATGTATCTTTTTGTATATGTTTCAGATTTTTATGTATCTTTTTTTATATGTTTCAGATTTTTATGTATCTTTTTGTATATGTTTCAGAAGGTTACAAAGATTACTACTCTTAATATTGATTGGCATTAATATTTCAGTAAAAAATATTTCAAAGAATATTTTGATGTAGTACGAACAAAGAATTAATTAATTAATTTATTTATTTTTAATATGTTTAAACATTTGTTTAAACATTCAAACAAGCGGTTCCCACCATGTTTCAGGTTCCCTCATGATTAAAAATCGCGTCAGTGATATAAAATCGCGCGCGATTCGAGATCACACTTGCGATACAGAATTGCGCACAATTTAAAATCCTGTTTGCGGTACACAATTGTGCTGCGATATATCGCATCCATTGCGATTCTTGAAAAAGATCGCGTCGCGATACACAATTTCATAAATCGCACATCCCTATGATATCTGCGAAAGGCAGCGGCGCGCGATGCGATAGGTATATGTTGACGCGCGGCGAAAGTGCCCCATGAGATTGAAATTCGTCGGGTTATCAGGAATTCTGAGGTCATTAAGTGCAACGAGCAATGCACCCACACTCGCCGAGCTCGTCCTGTGACGGAGTCGAAGCCGCAAGGGTGCACGACCACCGATTTCACGACGCCACCGCGAAATTGCTCGCTCGCGGCTGATCCGCTGATCCTGACGGATCTCTTGCGACTTTCTGTTTTTCGTCGGTATTTTTCAGGCTCCCGCGTAATCGCCGTGGCCATGTAGACTGTGTCGGACTGTGACGTCAGGAGCGAGAAATGACACGCTGAAAATTCTCGCGTACTATTTCTAAATAAAAAGATATTTATGTGAAAGCCGTAAAATGAACGTGACAAAGTCATGAGGAAGGTTAAAGAGAAAGGTTGCATGTGTTATGTTATATTTGCGACTATTTATAAGGGACAATTTTCCTAGCATTTCACAAGCATGCTTAAACGATCAAAAGTCTTTTTTCATGCTAATATCCTTTTATTCGGAAATGACATTCGAGAATTTTGTGAATGCGCGTTTTCTCGCTTCTGACGTCATCAACCGAGAGTTCTGCGACCAATACCCGAGAGCCTTAATTCAGAAATAATTACGAGACATTTATTATTACGAAATAGCGGGAAATCGTCATCTTGCGTTATTTTGTCTACTCTTATCAAGTGCCGATTTGAAATTTATTCCATAATTCTAATCAGGCTGATTCTAAGGTGAGGCATTAATCGTGGGGAAATTTTCTTTGGCTAAAGTAATCGACGTATCAATTATCGAAATTGATCAATCAGCATATATGTAATCACGAATAACTAATTGATGAAATTAATTGTTTAGCAATGTGCTATTATATCAAGCTTGGATTATTGATTTCATCAATCATTGAAATTATGATTCTATATGTGACGATTGACTCATTTTCACATTATTGATTTATCAATTATTTTATACAATAAAAAAATTATATAATAAAAAAGTATATAAAAATTAAAATTACATAGTAAAAAATTTTAATCGATTAACTGATCGATTCTAATCAGTTATCTAATTTGTAAAGATAATGTTATCAGGTCCTGATAAGTTATGCAACGCAGCGTGGCAATCACATTAATAATGATTACCAACAATTAGGACTCTAAGATATCACCTTGTACAAACCAGATAACCGATTAGGATAAATTTCTAGTCAGGGCGCGCGAGATTTTCTTTCTTAAACTGTAACAAAATTGCGCGCTCATCTATTTGCATTTTACACCCTGTGTCTTGTTCTAAAATCCCGAATTTCACACTTAAATTTAATTTCAGTTTATCCTGTTTTAGTTATCCGTATATTTTTTCATACTGATCGCTGCATTTCTGTAAATTTGTATTAAAAACATTCGTGATTTGAGTAACATGGGACGTTTGCCGAGTGTACCGACAACTTTCGCGTCGTAAGATATAATTGCAGAGATCTGAGGCATGGCGAGGCGTCGAGGAAACGTCTTTCTTACGGTCGTAAGTCGGCCACGTCCGCGGTTCGAGGGCAGTAAACGCATTACCGGTCTCGCATGTCCGACCGCGGACAGGAACAGAAACTTTAGTCATAATACGCGCATTCACACCGGCTCGTTCTCTACCCATAGCTCCGAGCGGTATCATTGTAACGTCTCATTCTAACTGGTTATCTGGTGGCTATCAACCCGGTCAAAACACGGCAGGCAACCTGCCGGCTCAGTATGAGCCGATCGCTCCCTTATCTACGATCAACAGGAAGAAATTACTCAGGAGAATGACAGTGAGGTGAACGTTGAACGCCGAACGGAGTTGTATTTATTAAAGCCGCATCGCGCGGCGATCGAAGATCCGTAGATAGCGCGAGAGTGTACGAAGTGGAGATCGCGCCGAGTAACGATAAACAAAGAAACAAAGAGGGCGCCCGGAGCCGCGAGAGAGAGATTATCGCGCGCGACGCGATTTATAATACTAATTCTCCGAGACCCCGGCCCGTGCTTCTCATGACTTTAATTTCCAGCAAAAGGTTATTTCCCATCTATTTCGTGTTCGCCAGCGTGTTTGGAAACCCTTGCATTGTCGAAGTCTCTCTTTCTCCCTCTACTTTCTCTCTTTCTTCCTCCTTCTCTCTCCCTCCCTCTCCTTTCCTCCTTCCCTTTCTCTCTCTTTCTCACACACGCACATTTATCATCGACGTGCAATTTTCCGAGTGTAATATCGCGTGGAAATTCCTACTTGAAGACTGTATCCAGCAGTATGTTTCCAGAGCGCCTTCAGTAGCACGTCAAGGGTGGCTACTCATAAATTCACTATTTATCGAATGAAATTACGTTTTTACATGTTTGTTTTACTACCTAAATAATAAATATTAATTTGAGGCTGATTTGCACGATACTACTTTGCCGCGCTTTCTCTCTCTCTCTCTCTCTCTCTCTCTCTCTCTCTCTCTCTCTCTCTCGCTCAGTGCATAATACTACTCAAAATACAAAACAGCAGTTGTCTGGTCTACAATTGACTATTATGCAAAAACGCTGTAGCGAATACTATTCTCTCTTCTATACCGCGTTTTCTAATATATGATAATTATAACAATAAGTTTTTATTTAAATGGTACCATTTTTTACGAAGTCACGTAAGAATAATGGTCATCTACGTTGCTTCTGCCATAAGATTACACGTGCAAAATTGCGATATTAAATTTTTAAACAAACGGTGGCACACGAGTTGCATGAATTTAACTACGAATGTGTTTTGCTACGACGAAATTGTAACGTTGAATTTTTGTACAATTTTACGCATTTTGCTGTAGGTGAATAAACTCCTTAAGAGACCTGTATCTAATATCCGCACGTGATAGAAGGACGATCGCGATAATGTTGCGCGGAATATTGCCCGCAAGGAAGGCAAACGATACGCTCTACGATGGATCTCAGGCGGAAGATGAAAGCGGTGGCGCGAGGCGTTGCTCGCGGCTCGTTTGTGTTCTCAAAGAACGCGAGGGAGAGACAGAGAAAGAACGAGAGAGGGAGGGACGGGAGGAGACAGTGTTGATACGTCTTCCCGGAAAAACCGTAAAGTCGATAGGTGATGGTAATTGAATGAGCGATTACAGTCTGGTAGTTACAGCGAATAAATTGGCGAATTGCGCGCAGAAGAAAGAGACGAATAACGTGCGCGAGAAAGACTTTTCCTCGTACAAAAGTGACAAGCGGAAACCGACGGGCACATGCGCGCGCGCACATATACACACGTGTGCGTGTCTCAGACTCGGGTTTAGGAAAAACGCGAGTCATAACGGGGAAGGTTCCGCGCGATGTGTAACCGTCGAAAGAAGAAGTGCTTTATGTCAGACGAGCGAGTAAGTGCGCCGAACGCTTCGCGAGAAGTCGTAAACCGTAGAGAGAAAGAGAATGAGACAGCACCCCGAAGGTGAAGGCCGGAAGCGGTAAATGAGCGGCGAGGGAAAAGACGACGGAACGTCGCGCCGCGCGTCAGCGTGGAAAATACACAATGACAGAAAGAGATACTCTAATGGCCCAGATTTTATCGGCGTTCCTCTCCCTCCCCGAGCAACGTCTCTCACTGTCGGTGACCCACGCGATATGCTATGCGCTGTGCGGCAGATAGAAACGAAGCGCGTTATCGCGACAAGAGGGTTACCTGAAAGTCCGTCTGCGGAAACGCAGGCGAGATTTCGTGGGAAAATCCGCGCCGCGCGTTTCGCGCCGGAACATTTTCACCGCGGACCTCTGTCATTAAGGTGGAGTGCGTAACGCACTGTGACGACATGCGCGATACTCGCGGGATCGCGATTGCGTTGCGACTCGATCGTTTGCAATTAGAGATAAAAATGACCCATCCTGACTCGGTAACTTACTCGGTAAATTACGATAAATTATTTGAAAATTTCGGAAAGCTAGTAATGTAGAAAATGAATGGAAAATAATTTGGAAAATGCTAATTTAGAAAAAAATTATAGAAACGATAAAATTTTGGTATAAAGCTCAAAAGAAGCGATTAGCCTTTAAAATAAGTAAGACATTTTATTTAACTCATATTTTCCATAAAATATTTTCATATTGTATTTTTGTTCAAGATGAATTATTGATTTCTGGTCAACCTAAATAGAATCCTAGTAGTAACATCAACAGGAATTACTGTTTCGTTCATCTTTCATCAGAAATTGGTCAACCCAATCAAACTTTTTTCCTGCATGCTAAGGTATATAGTTGATATGTCTCAGTTACTTGGATACATTGACTACAGCAATAGTTGTACGTTATCTATTTGCAGCAAGATCGGTTAAGATGACATTTAACTCATAGATGCACTCTGATTGGAGCAACCAGATCATCAGTTGTAATGCCAATAATTCAGCAACTGCTCTGTGCTGGTTGTAGCAATGACGTATAATTAGTTGCTCTGTATTTTACTATTAAATCCAGTTGGCACAACCAGATTTATGTATGGGCCAATCACACTATTTTTTCCGTGCGTGATATCAGTATCGATTTTGTCAGATTCTATTTACAAGGGATGAGGGTGAGTTTCTATGTGTACGCGTAACCATATCGTGAATTTTGTTGTTCCGACACAAAGAGAGATTTGCAATAAGAATTATTATGGAATTTTTAAAATGAGAAACATCGATATTCTGCCGAAATTTAAAAATTCTTTCTTTTCATACATATACACAGAAAAATATATATTGAATTCAAATAAATAATACTTGTTTTGAGTATTTAAATATATATATTAATATATCCGCAAGTTTCTCTCACAAGTCCATCATAAGCAACAAATTTATTCAAAATATATTATGAATGTTAATGAATTTAGCATTTCGACTAAAATGGAATTTTTATGGAATAAAAACGAAAATGCGATTTACTTACTATATAAAGTCAAACCAACTTTTTCTTTGATAAGTTCTATAATATTCTTGTAAAGAAAGTAAATTCTTATTTTGAATGTATCAGTTTTTCTAAAATTTGTGACGAGTATATTTTAAGACAATTATTATTTTATTAAAGAAGGAAAGTAAATCGAGTAATCGCTTTCTTTAGTAGTAAAGTGAGTATTTTTGTGTATGTATGTACACACACATACGTACAGAATAGTTATTAATAATAGATTTAGAACCGATTGTTCTTCTTGGTAAGCTACCTAACAATTAAATCGTGTGTCTATCTCTGTCTAATGTAAAGAAAAAACGGAGACATATGACTTAACTATCAGGTAGCTTATCAAGAGAAAAGAATTGAAATAATCGGTCGTTATTGCGTTCCTCAGCAAAATTTACCGTATATACCTTAGGAAAATTCTATTAACACTATTAGAGAACATGATAAAACAAAAAGAAATTTGTATGAAAGAAGTTGTAATATTCGTGTGAAGATGTGTATTCCTACTGTCTCTGAAAGAAGCCTTACTTTCCGTTTCTCACACATTTATTCTACTTCTTATTATTTACTTCAATATCTTCCAGCGATTTTACGCGACAGACAATAAAGACTATATAGTGTTTAGTATCGATTTCACATGACGTATGTGTGTGTGTGTGTGGGACATTATCGATTTATGAGCCGGTGTCTATCGGTGCTTTCGCCAGCACACCTGTGATGCATAAAATTACACCGGTTGGACTGTGACTCTTAATTATTCGCTTATTTGTCAGGCCGTGCCGTGTAAATCGTTTGCGTGCGATCACTCGGTTCGCGTGCAGGATGCGTCGCCGCCGATTGAGAGTGCGTTTCACTGTTTCGGCGACGACGTGGAATGTTGGCGAGCTTTCTACTATAGGTATGCATGTACAAAGCGTACGACTTACGGCACAAGCACCGTGTCGGAATTTCGCCGGCGTCTTGTCGACGAGTATAATTAAGGTGGACTCGCGAAAGCCCGGGATACAGCGGCTCGTATCGTACATATGGAAATCCTTGGACGCTACCCCGAGTCGAAATTTTGGTTCCGCGTTAATCCTGCAAATTCCCTCGAACTTGAAGGATTAATGGAGAACCTCGAGATATAATGCTGTACAGACTATTATCTTACCTTTTGATACTAAATATGTTTACTTATAAAGGAACATAGGCAATCCGAAAATTCAGAAAATTCTGAAACACTGTGTGCAAGTAGAGTAGTACATCCATAATATTAAACTATTTTTTGTTTTTGCTAAATTTCGATTTAAGGAGGTTAAACCACCCCTCGAAACCAATGAGTGGGGAAAGGGGGTTAAAAAATTTTTCATTTTTGCAAAATTTGAATACACCGTTGCAAAGAGTATAAAATATTCTATCACTTTTATATAAACTATTTTTTCATATGCCTTATATTTTAGGAAATATTCGCTAAAAATAAAAATGTTATGTTTTTTCGAGGGGTGGTTTTACCCCCTTAAATCGAAATTTAGCAGAAACAAAAAATAGTTTTATGTTATGGATGTACTACTCTACTTGCACACAATGTTTCAGAATTTTCTGAATTTTCGGGTTGCCTATGTTCCCTTGTTAGTGTCGTTGTGTCTCTACGTTGAAAGTCTTAAAGAATGACTCGCACCAGAATATCATTTAATATTCGATTATCTCAATACTTCTCACCTGAATTTAATCGCTATTCTCTTAATCTCCGTCAGCAATGTATCAATTACATAAATTACTTCACTGCAAATGCAGTATGTGAGATAAGCAAATATTAAATAATTAAATAAAAATTGACGGAAGGTAATGGATATAGAAAATAACACATTTGTTCTCATCTTTTCCTACTTTGATTTTTCCTTTTTTTTTTGTTGGAAGTTTTGATGAGATTTGAAGCTCTTAAAAGAGCTGATGAGAAGCTGTAAAGAAAAAGACAACAGTTATATGTCCAATAATGTTGCATTCACTATTAAAGATTTTAACCTGGAGTCTGCCAGGGCAAAATTAAACCGTAATAAAATAGCGTTGATATATTTAAACATTATTAGACGTAAAAAGTAATATTTGCGAAATTTACATACGGTTCTAAGGTCGGTACTCATGGTTGCAAATTATTTAGGCTCTTTAATTAAGAACAAAATTATTTATGAATTAATTAGAGAACAAAATTTATTACAGATTCGTATTCATAGACCGTTATCCGTCAAAGTTTTCCTATGAAATAATATATAGATACAAGTTGATGAATAATTTGAGTTTCATAAAGCTATAATTATGTATTAAACAATGACTGACCATGACTGCCGACCTAAATTTCGACTCGGGATATTTTTTGCTCTCGGAACGTCCATTAAAATTAGAAACATGCATGATGATAAACGATTTGACACACCTGGAAATGTATGACGCATATACCGCTGCTCGTGTCCTGCATTCTTCGACTTGGGGCTTCTCGATCTAGCCTGCTCCATTGTGGCACTCCGGTATTCACTTGTGGCACTGACACTAACACTGACACTCGCGCAGTTACGATTCGATCGGAAAAACGCGGGTTAAGGGGATGCCGTACTTGACAACTTTATTGATTAAATGAAACTGACTTTTTTCAGCAAAGTTTATGTCGCATTAGTTGCACAGAATTATAAATGCTCCTACACATTGGAAGTGCGCGCAATAATGAATTGGAGTATTGCTCAATATATGAAGTAAAAACGATAGAAATTTAAAAAACGACAGAAATTTAAAAAACATCTCGAACTGTCAGTTGACGTAAATATTTACTTGGTACAAGAGTTCTGCAAGCTTGTATATAGCTTGCGTATGTTTGCTTCGCTAACAAAAATTAAGAAACATTTTTATATCTTTATAACTGAATTAGAAACTCAAAAATATAGGAAGAGATCTATATGTACAAGAAATACGGAAAGGATGAAGAATTGTGTTTGTTTGTCTCTACGTTATCTACATTTTGAAGTTCGTTATCCACTACAGCATCCCCTTAATTAACACTAGATGTATCGACGAGAATCAAATTAAATATTTCAAGATCCGATGAGAATAACAACTAATTCACCGATACACGTCGCGAATGTATCACATTCGCCGGCTCGAAACGTAATGTCTCGGTTACGGAAAAGTCCGCGACGCACGCGTGACTTTCATCGTCTCGAAGGATTCGGAATGTTTGGAAAGCGTCGATTGTTTTGATCGGTCGGCTGTTTGTTGTCATATGACAACGGTTGGCGATTCACAACGGTTGCCGTTTTTTTCTTTGCTGATACTCTCGTACGTTGTAGAAATATATCGCTGGCGCGTCTCGCGTTCTTTGTTATGAAGTTTCTCGATTCAGCTCTATCTATAAGCTTAATTAGGTTTTTTTCTAAATATTCCGTCAGATGTAGGTTTTAATTAAACTATATATTGCTATATATTATCGGTTATATAATTTATGTATAGTGTCACTTATAACATAATTATTATAATATAATTTATATATTATTATAACAATTTTTTATATATACTATGTATTATAATTTAATTTATGTATAGTCATTTATATTAAGAATTATTATCAATAATGAACTGAAATAATACAAAAACCACACTGAGAGAAAAAATATCTAAAAAATAGCAAATATGTTTTTAATAGGTACTAATAATATATTTACTTAAAGTTTTTTTATTTAAATAAAATGAGAAAAAATATTTGACATTTATAACTATAATTACACAGAAAATTAATTACTAGAAATTATGATCAAGAAAATTATTTTTTTATTAATTTCTATTATAATGCGTTATTATAATGCGTTTATATAATGATAACCTTACATGTATGTTACTATTACCATTTTACTACAAAAAATATGGTTGCTGTAAAAAATTAAAAACTAATTTTAGTTAATTCAACTATTTTTTTCTCTCAATGTAAAATAGACAATAGTTTTGATGAAAAACTAAGATTTCCTTAAGATTTTGAAAAAAATGTATGTTTTCTTATCTGAAAAATATTTTATATTAGCATATATTTATATATAATATAAAATATTATAATATAAAATATAAAATATTTTTATATATGCTAATATAATATTATACACACACACACATACACACACAATGTATATAAGAAATATTAAATCAATAAGTTATTAGTGCCCACCGAATAAATATTTATTAACCCTTAGATATTTGATCTCTCAGTATATAAAAGCGTTTTAAGAGTCTGAAAAATTATACGCTTTATTATATCAGTTTGTGAGGTCCTAAGGAAAAAAAATATATCTCATGACAAGAGAATGTTACATCTTAAAATTTGCGATAAATGATATCCCTTCTACGATATCATTTGTAGCGGTTGCTCAGAAATAATTTTTTCTCGCAAGGAAGCACACCGACGAGAACAATAGTGAGGTAACAGTAATCTAACGTTAGGGATCTTTTCATCCGACAATCGTCAAAGTCAAGTATCATGCGTGGAAGAAAAGAAAAGCGACGGCTCATAATTGCGCAAAGCTTTGTATGGCAATTGGACAAGATCTCGTTCGCTAGACGTCCGGGACGAGCGGAATGAGCGGTTCTCCTGTCGAACACCTGGGCTCGAAGGAATCTTTTGGGCTCGCTGTTTACCTTGTTGAGGAGGCCACCGTGTCCGGCCAGACGTTACAGTATTGAGGAGGAGTTTCGATCTTTTATAATGAAACGAATCTACGGTCGAAACAGGTGAAGGCCCGTGGAACCGACGTGTTTCACATATCCCCACGCCTGCACACGCGTGCATCTCCGCGTCGTCGTACGTTGCATCGTCGTCGTCATCGTCGTCGTCGTCGTCGTCGTCGTACAATATAAAAGGGCTGCATCCGCTGTAGACGCATCGGCCGGACAATAGGTTTCCCCGGTAGACGAAATTAGTGTTATTATTGGACCAAATGTCTGGGGCCACGTCGTGGGAAGAAACGTTTCTCGACAGCCTCCACTTCCTCCGGTCTGCTCCTTCCTCGTCTTCTTCCTCGCGCCGTTTCTCGCTCCACTTTTGAGTGACAGCAGGCGATTTGACTCTAGACACGGCCACTATGCGATAGACGTTTTTTTTTTACCTTGCACACCGACCCGGAAGATATCGAAAAGTCGGATACACGAAGCGAACGACGAATGAGAGAAGTAAGTTGCGTGTTTACGTTATCCAGGGATGGGATTCTCGTTGCGAGAAGTTATCGGTATTTATCAAGATTTTACTTCTAAATAATGTAGTTAGAATTTTGTGATAAAATCATTCAAATGTAAAGCGCGACAACGCGCAAATTGCGTAATTATATTATCCGAAGAGACAACATGCGCAACTATCGCTGCAAGAGATTGTTAATATCTGCAATAATTTTATTTTTAAATAGCAGTCGTTCCTCCATTATAATAAATTAATCCATAGACGCACATTAAAAGTATGTTTTTTACTCGACAATCGTGTATAATATCAGGATAATGGAATTTGTTTAGAAAAAGTATATTTTATTGAGAAATTTAATTGAATAATACTATTCCCATTTTATGGTACTATTCCCATTTCAGCATATTTTATTATATTTTAAATATATATAAAATAAAAATCTGTATGTTTCCTATCAACTCCTAAACCCTTTAATCGATCTAGATTAAATTTTGTGTAATTACTTTTCAGGATCCTGAAAAAAATATAGGCTACTAAATAAATAAAAATAACATATTTGTATTTTTATTTTATGCATTTATTTCATTTACAAATAGCGATTCTTTCTCTGTCTTTTTTTTTTAGAAAAAATCTCTTATTGAATTAAATACATTGAGAGAAAAAGATATCTAAACAAAATTTACTCGTTAGGTACTTAAATCACTTTTTTTAAATCTCTTTTATCGAGATAATTGAATTAAGTATATACACTGAAAGAAAAATATTTCTAAAATAAAAAATAAAAAAGTATTAGATAGAAGTACTAATAACATATATACTTAAAAAGTTTTATTTAAGTAAGGAAATGATTGTTTCATAAAAAACCAAGATTTTAAGAAAATGTGTATTTTTCTTAATGTGAGAAATATTTTTTTTTACACTGAGGAAAAATTACCTTAAAATCAACAAATATTTCTTTAATGTGGGTGCTATTAACATATTTATTTATATCTAAATTATCTTTATTTAAACCAAATATTGTTTACTTAAATCAGGTAAATAATATTTGATTTAAATAAAGAGAATTTAGATTTAAGTAAATATGTAATGACACCCGTCAAAGAAATATTTGTTGATTTTAAAATAATTTTTCCCTCAGTACAGTGCATTTAGTATTAGTATAAATAAATAAATATGTTATTAGCATTTACTAAATAATTATCACTATTCACTTTTTTTAATTTTTGAAATACTTTTTCCTTTAGTGTTGTAATATTATTCCCATTTATATATAATGTATCTTCGACATACTATGTTCTCTTTCTCTCTCTTTTTCTCTTATACAACACGCGACAACTTTTTCACCGATAATGAAAAGTGCGGATAAGGTCGAATGTCAACGTATGCACTGTCGTGCCCGCTCGGTTTTGTGTCATAAAGTTATCACGCGGCTTTTCGTCGGACAGAACGGCGCATGACGCGGCGAAACGACGGACGTTGCGGCGGGTAGGCGACCATAAGGGTAGCCTCGTGACGCAAATTATGATCAAAGACTGCAGTTGTGCGTGTATGGCACACATACGTACAATACAGCGCGAGTACATCTACATTATAACTGAGCGTGCAAAAAACACGACCGTCTACTGCGCGCGGGGATTTATCGGCAAAATTTCACTCGTCGCTAAACAGAAATGTGAATTATCGCTCGAACACGTCAGTCGTTCGTTCCGTCGTCGTTGTCATCATTGTCGTCATTATGATAGGAATGTCACATTCGCTCGTGAAACAAAGAGACGGACGTGTCTCGTTTCGGTCGTGCACGATACGCGAGAGGACGTTTAAAAGAGCCACTCTCCACGACGAGGTTCGTACAAAGAGAGCCGGCGGTTACGCGGTCGACTTTATAAATTTACAACCGCAAGAGAAAATAATCGTAACGACGGGAGAGAGCGAGCGAGAGAGAGAGAGAGAGAGAGAGAGAAAGAGAAACGAGAGAAAAGGAGAGGCTCGACGACAAAGGGACCGCGAGTAGGTAGGAAAGGAGGGTGGGAGAAGAGGGAGCGGGGGGAAATCGTGGCGCGCCAGAGTGCAGTAGATTGTATTCAGAGGCTCGACAGGAAGTAGGCGTTCGATGGAATTCGGCCAAGGTAGAAGCTGACCGAAGGTGGAAGTCGCCCATTATGATCACGTCCTTTCGTTTGTAAAAACAAACGGTGCCGCGTGTGCGCGCGCGCAAACTCACGCTGGAACGTGACTACCACCCACGCCCTCAAAAGTGAGAACGGGGTTTGGAGAGCGCAAGAGCGTGTGTAATTTGCCGAGGCGAGACGCGTTGCTTCGGGCCCGCGCGGCTGGAAAATGCGCTTGCCTTTTCCGCCCGAGCGGGCTTTCCGCGAAGGATAGCGAGCGCCACGGTGCCCTGCGCCCTGCACCTTCCATCGCGGCGAAAAGTGAACGTTCGCGCCTCGAGACGCGCCTCCGCTCCGCCACGCGATCGATCAATTTTGCCGTAAATACAGACTCGAAATACCGCGATCGATAATCGGCCAATTGAATGCGCGCGAGGTGTATCCCATTAGCGCGGCTCGCTGCGATTGATATATCTTGTCGAGCAGCAATGCGTATCCGCGACTTGCGAAACCTAGCGATAAGCGTTGCCGTGCTTAACGCCACCGTTGACTGCCAAATACGAGTTATCTCGCGGTTTTCTTGCCTTTCATATTACATTTTGCGTAACATTATTTTGAGCAAAGGAATATGAGCATTATTTTTCTGTACGGTACAATTTTTACGAAACTCGGAGCAGACATAAAATAAGCCATAATGTTAAGAACTGCAACATTAAAAGTGTGGAGAAATGGTCTAAACCTGGATCCTGGCTAAAAACCAGAAAATGCATTCTGGGGACATGGGGCGACAGCGTCCATTTTTCACTCACTCAGCCACGCTGTTGGTAATAGAGTAACGTTATTTGTTTTGGTTGTATTTTCACTGAGTGCGAGTGCTCGGGGAAGGGGGGAGAAGGTTAGACATATTTATCACTTTCACAGACCATATTGTCAGATTGGTAAAAAGTATTTGATTTTGAAGTTCAAATCTTGATTTTTGAACCAGCTTTTGAACTTGACGCTTGTATAGCCTATGTGCTTTATATGCATTGGTCTAAGCCTTAAACACTAAAGTTTATTTCAATAATCAGACTTTTATGCCCATAAAATTAATATAAATAAAATTAGTATAAGTTTACTCTTGGTCCGATAGACTGTTTGTCAAAAAACTTTTTTTTAATTTTTCGGGCTTATAATTAAACTTATTGATTTGTGCTTTTGAAACAATGTTTGGAACAACTAGAACAATCTATATCGGTATCGGAATGCTTTATTTTCAAAAAATGGGGTGCCAGGTCAAAAACATTTTTTTCATTTTTTGGACTTATAATTCAACTTACGGATTTGTCCTTTTGGAACAATGTTTGGAACAACTAGAACAATCTATTGTGGTATCAGAATGTTCGATTTTCGAAAAGTGGGGTGCTAACTCAAAAAATAATTTTTTTTGTTTTATTCGAAAACCGTTTCGAATGAAGCAATATCACTTTGGAACAATGTGATACAAAGTCAGAACAATCTGGAACAACTTTCAAAATTATAAATTTCAAAAAGTGGGGTGCCAACTTCATACACTCACCTCGATGTCGCTGTGGCGATCAACATGGTAATCGCTTTTCAGGGACCGCACTCATCGCTCGTAAGATGCGATCGCTCGACTTGCCGCCGTTGGAAACGTACCGCCGCGCAGCCCAGCCGCGCGAACGTTTCCATTTCCGAACCGCCCACGTGTCAGCGGTTGCGCGTTTTTATTAACAGTCGCGCGTTTACCCGACGCAAGCTGGACAAGCGCAATTATCTTAATCTTCGGGCGACCCGTCGAGCCTCGTGTCAGCGGCGTTAGGCAGGAGCTTTTGTTGAGCCTACTGAGCGCGAAGGTGGTGTGTACGCGTTCTCTCCGGGAGAGAGAGACGGGGTCTCTCGCCGACCTATACATGTATCCGCTAATCTCTCGGAATCATCTAAATGCCTACAACGATCCGTTCCCTCTCGCGGCCGCGCGAGTGTTTCATCATCGAAAATTTCTTAACACCCGAGACTCCGACCGGCCGCGCATGTACACACATACGCACGTATACACATACACACACATACATATAGATACAGACACGTACTCACGCACACACCGCACGTGCGCGCTCATGTACTCCCGCCTCTTCATTCTTCGCGGGTCCGTAAATCCCCCGAATGATTGATTGCGCCCGCGTCACGTTCATCCATTCGGCCCTTTTGCATACTCTATGTACCTTACGCCTCTTACCTATCCTTTTTCGTGCCGGATCGCCGGCGTACAGCCGCGCCATTATCGATTTTCTTAATAATTAACAGCTTGTCGCGCCCACCCCCGCCGACGATTCCGCCGTCGGTGGTTCGTGACGTGCGCGCGCGCGCGCGCGATTCACTTGCCGATAAACACGTCGCGTACTGATTTCCTTGATAGCTTATCGTATCCATCCCTTCTCCCGCTCTCCGACGATAGATAGGAGGACGATCCCGCTTATTATCGGGAGCGCGAGCCGCGTAAGAACGAGATCGCAGCCGCGGCGATGGTGAATGATCAATTCCACGCGTGCGATATCGCCGATCGATCTCCTCCCGCGTATAACTCGATTAGCGAGTGGGACGTGTGAAGGTGCCGATGTGCGGCTGTGAAACTCGGAAATTTATTCGATCTTAATACCGCTGTGTGTGTCTCTCTCTTGCTCTTTTGCATCTTACTGCTTTAATTAATTCCCTATCGATATGCGCCTGATATCGCGCCGATCGGCGCGTTTCAATTACCGTGCGGAGACGCCGTAGACGCGGCGATACCGCGGAAACTGGGGAATTTATTCGCTTTTGTTATCCCCGCCTTGTGGATTTCGCATCCACCGAGGTTTAAGGGGCTGAAGTTGCCCGCCGATTTATCCTGTGCCATTTCACGCCTCTTAGCGTCGAAATTGGTGGAAAATCGAGAAACAGGGACGAATAAACTCTACACGCAAAACAATGTTATTTTATTATTAAGAAAAGCGATTACTCGGTTCACTTTTCTTTATCTAAGTAGTTGGTCATTTTCAACAAAAAAATATCTCCTTAATGATGATCTAAAAAAGATATATTCATCACAAATTTTAGAAGAGCTCATTATCCTATATTCAAAAGAAGAATTTATTCTTTTTTTACCAGAATATTGTAAAATATTTTATCGAAGGAAAAATCCGGATTTTCGTTTCAATTTAATATTCTTGATGAAAAGATAATAAACTTACTAGGATTCAGGGTGTATATTTTGAATAAACTTGATACTTTTATGATACACTTACTTTTATCATAGATTTACGGATATATAAACTTAATATTTAAAATAATTAATATTTACTTGAAAACATGTTTTTCTGCATGTGTCACGCATATATTCCTTTTCACACAATATATTAGACATTAAGCTCGATTAAAATATTAGTTGACTAAAATAATCGATAAATCAATAGTAAAAATTAATCAGTCGTCATATATGAAATCACAAACAATATAATCAATTGATGATATTAATTGTTAATCAAACTTTAATTACACATTGATTAATAATAGATTTCATCAATCGATCAAATTAATCGCGATTACACGTATGTTGAAACGAAAATTCAGCACATCGAATTAAAATTTGGTTAAAATGGGATCAACCAGTTGTTTGATAATTGCAGTAAAAAAATTTAATTGCCGTTTTGCTTTCTCAATAATATATATACTTGACACAAGTGAGAAAATTCTAATGTCAATTAAATCGTATGTACCAAGTATCTTCGTTCCAAATATAAAAGTAATTTTTCTAGTGAAGAGCTTTTGATTAGCAACATCTCCGCTGTGATGCGTCCTTCCCTCCTACGTAAGCGAGTTCGTGCGTTTCGCCCGGCATATCGAAGGTACACGTGCACGCACTGCGCGCGGCTCCGGATCATGCCGCGCGTATTTCCAGTAGCGTACATCGCGCCGCGCTTTATTTGCCTACGTGCATACAAATACGCACACGCATACGTATCCGTGTGCGCTCGCGCGTGCGCTCGCGCGTGCACTCGCACTCGCACAGTCGGAGGCGCGCGTGCACGTTACAGGCACGGTCTTTGCCAGGCCATATCTCTCGTATCGCAATGTGACGGGTGTGTCGGCAGTATATCAGTCCAACCCCACCGCCCCGGTCGCCGCTGACAACGAGATATTAACACAATGCGTGCGTAGCTACGCGCGTGCACGCACCGCGTCGCCGGGAAAGCGCGACGCGCTCTCGCGATGCCTCGCGTTCAGCAATCAAGACAAGCTACACCACGTATGTACCGTGTTTGTCTCGACGTTCCAACCACAATATTCTTGGTGCGATTTTCAATTTTACGCACATCTACATAAGACTGAAAATCTCGTATGAATTTGTAATGGGCTTTCTACAATAAGCCACAATTAGCCATCACTCATATCACACACACACACACACACACATATACACACATACATACATGGTGGTAAGTCAGGATGATAAGTCATTAATCTTAAGAAACTTGCATCCACAGTAAGTCGTAGTAGATTGTTACGTCATGATATTTCAACTAATCCCCTCCCTCTAATTCCAACCTAATCCTTTTTTAAGAGGGGAGACAGTTTTCAGTCGGTTCAGGTCGTTATTTTCAATAAAGAGAAAGAAAAAAAGAGAGAGAAAGAGAGAGAGAGAAACGGGCACATATTAGTAGAAACAGCATATTATATACTTCCAAGAAATTTCATTCTAGCTGGTAATACATCGCTTAATTTTATTAAATTACGATGGAGAATATTAATAGAAAATTTCGAGAGGCTCGAAAATTTATTTTGTTATAACTAAAAATCAGTTTTTTCTATTTCTTAATTGTACTCCGATTTTAATGAAACTCAGGGAAAAATATTCATGTTTGAAAAGGACCATTGATTTTGTACCCTCACTATTCCACTCAAGATAAATACTATAAAAAGCACATGAGCAACATACTTCTAGGGCCATATAGCCCTGGCCTCCCCCATTGATTGACCGTGTCGTTTCACCGTCGTCCGTATCTAGTATCTTCATTTTCAACACGCGCGGCTCAAGTCGTCCGCAGTGTGCGTGACAACCTTTGTATCGCGCGAGGTAAACAACGGGGCCCTCGACGGTCCATTTACCGCGGCTTAAACAATATTTCGCGCAAGAACAGCACCCTTCCGACGCAATCAAGCTACGTAATTCACGGGTAGAACGACGTGCGCCGACGATTTGTCGTCGGGTTCTTGCGCCGCGCCCGTGCTTATGGGGCTTTTTCTACTTAGCCGCTGCGTAATGTCAGAGGGACCGCGTTCAATCCGAAAGTGATTGTACATACTCCCCCGTGCGCGAGCCGCTGTAAGCGGCGACCTTGGTTCGTCAGACTGCGAACTTCAAGGCTGCTGCTGCAGCCGGACTGGCCACGAGTGGGTGGCCGCGAGCGACTCGCGGCGGGAGAAAGATAAGGGTACGTTCACACACATTATCTGAAACGCCACCGACGCACTCGTCTCTATCTCGATCGAGAATCTCTCGATACGTCGTGGTCAATGCAGAAAATTCATGTTCTACAAGGTGTTCACAAAAAGGGGCTCAAGACTTGTAAGATAGATAATACTCATTGTACTGCGTGGAAAATGTCTAGTAAAGCTAGATCGAGAAATCAGCTCTCTCAGAGTTAAAAAGAAAGAGCAATTTGCTCTTTTACGCCAAAATAGCAACAATATTCGGGAATTTATTAATAATAAATAATATATCCCTTATAAGGATGTATCATTTATTATTTAACTATCTTTTTTAATCTCCATACACCTTGATGTTTGATCAAATCCGCGGAGAAATGTGGGAAACAGACCGAGTGACTTGGAGTTTTACCCCATCAACTACACAGCGGGGATGAAACCCGCACTCTACTTTAACTTTCCCCAAGTTCACGCTCGAGAAGCACTATGGTTGTTCTGTCGAAAGTTGTTGTTAAACAACAATTTAACTCGAAAGAAACATTTCACATCTAGATTTAAATTTATTCTGAATCAATGGTGATGATATTGAATCGCTCATTGAAGAAAGACACACATCGAAAATCGAGAGCGTTATCGAAGAAAACGAAGCTGAAAAGAGATAGATAATCCTCTGATTGGAGAAAGAAACTTTATCGAGAGTGCGAAGGATTAATAACGATCTCGAGCGATAGCGTCCACAAATAAGGCGTCGCGATAGGACTGACGTCCCTATTTGATCCGGAGATATCTTGCCGAGGTCATTCTTTTCGGAATGAGAGATATAGCCGTTCTTCGACTAAGAATAGACGATTTATGCAATCGTGTATCGCGATGCGATCCTTTTTAAGAATCGCAATGAACGCGATATTGCGTATCGCACAATTTTAAATCGCACGAGATTTTATATCGCTAACACGATTTTTAATCATAAGAGAACCTGGACTATGATAAGAACTGTAATATTCAAATAACTGTTAAACATATTAAAAATAAATAAATCACTCTAAATGTGATTAAATTCAAGAATATTTTTTTAAAAACATCACTTAACCTTATCACGCTTTCTACGCAGAGCAAAATGGGAGACATTTTACAAGACTTGTTTATTTCCGAATCATTAATTTTCAAACATTTTTAAAAATAACTTATTAAAACATGCAATATGTTATTGCATCTTTAATTAATTACAATTATTTATTAACAACGTTTTTCTCATAAAACAGTAAGACTACTTTTTTTGTGATCTTTTTTTATTAGAATATCAATGACAATCACAAATGTTAAGTGTAGCAATCTATGCTAATCTTCTAAAATATGTATAAAAAGATATATTAAAATCATGTATAAAAAGATGTAACGCAACTTAACATTTTAAGCCATAATCCCATTATATCTTTAAATATAAATAAGTTGGATTAGTGTAAAATATCACAGATTATCGCGCGATTTTTGCACAGGTGCTCAACTGAAATGGCGAGTGATTTTGCGATGAAGCGTCCAATTGCGTATCGCATTGCGATTCATAGAAAGAAAATCGCGCATTTCCCTATCTTTGACACGTACTCGCGTCATGCACCGAGTGTTGATGCGTTCGGTCGCATCGATTTTTGCGGGCTCTCATGTCGATCGGTCGACGCGATCCACGCGAAACCGCACGCAATCTCCGTCTGTTCTCCCACATCTCTGGAGAATGCGTATCATCGCGAGTTACCACGCTCGCGCGTAGAGATACCGACATTACGACGTGTGTGCGCGCGTACGTGAGCGCGATTCCACGCGAATCTGTTCGATCGTGGCTTTTTTTGCACTACTAAATAAGAAGTTGCGAAGGGTTGGAGGATTGCGGACTGCGCGCCGAGGGAACAAGCTTGTTACCATCGCGAGTATCTCCGCTCGCGGTCGAACCTTCTCGCGGTGAAACCTGCCAGAATGAGATACGTTCTCGCACTTAGGCGTTTATGTGCATACGTGTAGTATACACGTGTATGTATCCATCTGCGACGTGTTGATTGTTGCGGAACAGCAGAACTCGCGAGTGTAAATCGAATTCTAAGATTCCGCGGCATTACCGACGGATGCAGCGCGCTCGATTAGTTACTACTTCGCCGCGAGCAATTTTGCCGCGTGTAACGGCTGTGTCGTATGTTAATTCGCGACGCAATCTGCTCGCGTTACAAGTTTCGTATAAATAATATAAAGCATAATTCTTGCAACACATATGTGAATATAATTAATATTTTTAAACATGCATACGCGTACACACAAGAAAAAATTAATTCTGCATTCAAATAAATGTTACTTGCCTTAAGTATTTCACAAATTTATGTATCTGTAAATCTATCATAAGTTGATCAAATTTGTTTAAAATAGAAATTCCGAATTCTAATAAGTTTAGCGTTTCAATCACGCAAATCAAGTTAAAATAAACGTTCAGTTTCTTTCCTTATATGGAGTCACCAGTTTTTCTTCGATAAAATTTGATAATATTCCTGTAAAGAAAATTAATTCTTTTTTTTAATAAATGTGTAACGAATTCTTCTCAAATTTACGATGAATATATTTTAAGACTATTATTAAGAAAATATTTCATGTTGAAAACAATCATTACTCAAAAGAAGAAAATTAATAAACGAAGTGATCGCTTTTCTTAGCAATACACTGAGAAAAGAATGTTTGGTATTTGTAATAGTAATTATAGAGAGAAGTAATTACTATAAATTATAGTCAAAAATAAACTTTTTTTTTAATTAAATTCCACTATAATTTTTGTTAGACTAACTATTTCTGTATAAAATGACATTTTTTCGTGTGTGGAATATAATCATTATCGAGACCTAAAAATACTTGATATACTTGAGATGTATTAAAAACACAAGGCTCGGTATAAATTGTATCTACCATATTCTGTACTAAATACGTGAAAGCATTTTGTAAATTTAGGATAAGAATATCAGAATTAGAATTCAGATTGGAATGTACGATTTGGATTTAGTCGACACTTCTGGAAGTTTTTGTGTCTTTTAGCGGTGAGAACAATTTATCTTTCACGAAAATGGAGCACTTATAATAATCAAAGACGGCGCGTGTATTCTCCACTTATTTTCTTGATAAAATGTCGGGATAGGAGAAAAGCTCACAGTTTCGTGTATTTCATAATTTGTCGCGCGGTATTAGCGATACATAACTCTCTTGGAGGGCAATCGAATCCTTTCTCTACTGCGCCTGGATTACAAAACGGCATGAATTTGATATTTATACGGCATTACGAAAGAGGGTACGCGCAAAGCGCACGATTCCGGACGGAGGTCTTGGCGAGGCTTACAGGAAATAAACTGTACGCGCTAACAGCCGCTCAAAAGCGGTCGCGTATCGTCAAACGGAAGCTGCACGCATGTGGAAAACGACGAGGTGCCGTAATCGCGCGCATAACCGGCAATTATCGTTTGTTTAAAATCGGTAACCGGCGGGGCGTTCGGCATTCGGGCCGGTCTCATAAACGATCCCGGCTGACGGTTTCAGGCAATAAATCGCAGCCGGAGCATTGGGCAAGGCGGGAACTAATCGAGCATCCTTTTCCCTCCACCTCCTCCTCTTGTTGTCCCTTTCCTTCTTCCTCCCTCCAACCCCCGGCTTTGAACGAGCCCCGTCCGATATTCCATTCCGTTTCGTTTCATTGCGGTTTCCTTCTATCAATTATTTCGAATCTGAAATCGTGCCTATAAATCCATGGAATCAGGATACGGAACGTTATTATCCCGCACACATCGCGCAGGCGCACACGTATATATATATATATATATATATATATATATATATATATATATATATATATATATATATATATATTATATACACGCACACCTTCCTTTCTGTCTCCTTTCTCTCCTAGCGACGATCATGTAATGGGTGTTTATAATCCGGCCTCATGAGAAGGAGGAATTGCGGTATTAAGGAAAATTGCGGAATGGACGCGCTAAGTTCCCATCGTCGGTTTCGGCGCTACGGATTTGTAATTCATACGCCTTATCCCTCTCGCGTAAAAATAACTGTGTCCATCGCGGAGCATCGGCAAGTATCGTTGGAATGGTCAACGCGATCCTGTCATGGTAGTTTCCGTCTCCCATAGTAAACAATACGATTCGTTTCATACGCTGAAAGAAGAAATACGTGAAAAATAAGAAATATTTATTCGGTGAATACTACATATTTATTTAGTAGTTTTCTTTAAATAAATAAACCTTCGAATATTGTTGCTTTTATGGCGTGGAAGAGCAACTTGCTCTCTTAAAAGGTATAGGGATGTAGTATTTATTATATAACTATCTTTTTTAATTTATATACACCTTAATGTTTGATAAAACTCGCGCAAGGAAAAACAGGCCAAATGATATTTACTAGGAGTTTTACCTCATCAACTGGCGCGACTACAAACATATTTACCTAGCTCTTAAACAAGGTGAGAAAACGCCACTCAGAAAATATTCGGTATTTGTAAGTATAAAATCACGCAGAGAAATAACTACTATAAAAAATAATTTAAAAGATAATTAAAAAAAATAATTTTTTTATTAAATTCTACTACAACGTTAATGATAACAACATTATGTGCATGTTACTATTATATTTTTGTCCTTACTACCATATTTTTAGTTGTTAGAACAAACGAAAAATATGGTTGAGATCGAAAATAACATTAGTTAGATCAACCATTTTTTCTCTCGGTGAACTTATGAGTACAAATAACGAGATGGAGTCTTAGACTTCGACACTTTTTAAATTTATTTTTTATTCTGCATATGAAAATTTGTATTAGGATGAACAGCATATAATCGTACATACCATATATAGCCCCGGTCTCCCGTATTTTCTTACTAAAAGAGGATGCTTTTTCTCAATGAAATCGAAATTAAATGAAATTGACTATTTCTATTAGCGCGATCGTTAATCAAATTATCATCGTGAAAAAATAGATACTTTGCGAGCGTTAATTTCCCCGAATATGTTTCGCAAATATTTCGCGAACACTGAGCAATGTTCGTTCTGATTACTCGCGGCCAGGGTAGTTGCAATCTCCAGGCTCGTGGAAATAAAACTTGTTTTCGCGACAGTTTAGATTACCTCGCCGCGCCGGCCGTGTATCGCGCTTGCCCGAAGCGTAATGTTTTCCGCGCGTTTCGGGGCATTCATTTTGCGACTGGCGGCGAGCGTCGAACGCGCGCGGATTGTTGGCCCGGCGGAAAACGATATGTTTACAGTTTTCTTGCGCTGTCCATGCGCGTGTTCACGCTCGTTTCTCCGCGCGGCGAACAATAAATGTTTATTACTCTCGCGACCCGTCCGTTACATCCTCTGCGCGGCCAACGCCGACCTTTGCCACGCGTTAAATTTCGCTTTATGATTTATCTATGTGCCACTTTTACACGGCTGCGACTTCCACGCGGACATTCCGCACGATAAAACTTCGGAAAAGTCGGCCCTGAGAGTCGGCTCTTCCACGTTCAAGATATCCGCTAAGAGGCCCGCTACTTGTCCGCGACATGGCGGTGACATCATCGGGTCGCACGGATACTTGACCCTCCTATTTTCCATAATATGGTCAATTAGTGCAAGACTGAGCGGCGCCAGACGACGACTACGACGACAACGGCGGTCTTTCGAGTTTTTACATCCTCCGTATTGCGTCGCCGAATTAATCGCCCCGGCACTGCGGACGGCGTACGGAGCTGTCCATCAACGTATTACGGGCGTGGTTAACGGCTAATAAACGAGAGCGACGTGTCGGGGGGAGCGATGCGTTGAAAGTTGGACGCGCGCGTCGACGACGACGCGTGTAGAGTACATCGTGTCCCTACGTTGGAGTCCCGTCGACGTCATGCATGAGCAATTTGCCCAACAAAGTCGTCCATTGCGCCAAATAATCGCCAAGATATATCCGCCGAATAATTCAAAACGTAAAACGCCGACCACTCTCGACCACGCCGAGATCTCTTTTCGAAACACAAATGTATTTCTGCACTATGACTTTTAGTGGCATTGAAATTTTCAGTTAGAGAGCATGCACGAAGAGTGAAATACTACTGAAGAAAATCTGGCAATTGTATGAATATTAGTCTTGATTATCAATCAAATGAATAATTTTTTGTTCATTTGCTGTCTTGTTCCCATTCAGTTGCTTCAGACTTTGCATATTTTTAATATGCGGAAAAAGCGTTACATTTTGACTGGGAATTCGAGTGGTTTTATTCTTTAGTTGCTAGAAACAATTAACATAATTGTTTAGTGTCTGTTTGAAAACTACATTAAATTTTTAGTGCGAGATTTCTCGTTTTTCAAAGCTCAACACACATTTTCTATACTATGATTTTCATTAGCATTGAAATTTTAAATTAGAAAGTATGAAATACGAACAATGAAATACTGTTAAAGGATATCTGCCTATTTTATAAGCACGCAGCAATTTTGATTATCAATCAATTAAACAGTCCTTTTATCCATTTACTGTTCTGTCTTCATTCAATAAATAATCTCAGATTTTGCGTATTATTCGTGCGCAATAATTGTAGAAAAAGACTTATATCTTGACTGAAAACTCGAAAACTAGTTTTTGATTGAAAACTAGTTTCGCTCTTCAATCATTAGATAAAAGTTAACATAACTGTCCAGTGACTGAAAACTGTATTAAATTTCTAATGCAAGGTTTCTTGCGTTTTTCAAAGTTCAAACGCAAAAGATCGCTCACGATTTATTTCTTTATAAACACATTTTTAATATCTAGGAAATTATACCATTGGCACAGCTTATTTCACATAATAAGAAGTGAAAACGAGAAAATTCGCGACCGGTCTTTTATGTAAAAAAAAGTTAAAAGTAAATTTGTGGAAAAAATTCACTGTATCGTAACATAACGTGAGATCGACTCTCTCTCCTTTCCTCTCTCGCGCCCGCTCTTCTTTTCCTCCTTTCTCTCGTTCGTTATTTCGTAATTTCCAGAAAAACGGTTCATTTCCTTTTTAGCCATTCGCGTAATTCATATCGTTACGCCATTAAGATATAATTACGACGTTCGCGGCGCTTTTTTATATAACGCGACGATATTATTTATCCGCGATCGCGCGCGCTCCCTTTCGTCCACCGCTTCGCCCCCCTTTGTCGCGCTCGTTCTTTCTTTTTAATATGATCGCATAAATAAATATTGCACAAATAGACGGACGCGCGAAAATGCAATCGAATAAAATATCGCGAAGATACGTGCGATTGGTTTTCTGTGAAACGGAATAATACGATCACGATGTCCGTGCACGTTAAACAAACAACGTCACAGATAAAATAACGTTTTACCATTAACGAACCATCCGTTGCACCAATATGCGTCCGCGCTGTCGAATGCTGTTATTGAAGCAAATTTCGTGATTGCGTTTACACGGGCGATATTGCAGCACGGGTCTGCGCTAGCCCCGGCTCCATACGCGGAACACCCACGAGAACGTGTACGTGTACGGAAAAAGGGACTCATTAATGATTTATTTGCCCGCCAACTTTAGCCCGCCGGAACGTTGGGAATATTTTTCCGCAAACCCGCGCTGATCGCGTTACCGCGATATATATTTTATGATAAATTATTTTATTTATGATAAATATTATTATTTTATTTTATGATAAATATTCGTCGTGTATGTTCGCGATAAAAAGACTTGTCGCGCGCAGAGCCGATCGTTATTCGTAAGTTGATTCGCGCTTCGTACCGCGTCGCCATTCCTGATGGCTGTTGCAAAATTGCGAGCGGTGTCACTTCGAAAAAAATGAATACACGCGTTTCTCAGGAATTTTAGAGACTCGTCTTTCTATTGATTTGTATAATCGCTAATAATTGATAATTTATTATATATTAATAATAATATTAGTAAGAAGGATCTTTCCATACGGAGAGAATATTAGAGTTTCCTTTTCATAGAAATTCTTTTCAATTTTACTGTGTTTCTAGCAAAGCAGGAACAAACTGCCAGTAAAGTCTGTCTTGCTAGAAAAACATAGTAGATCTTGTTAGAAGTATAGAAAATCTTCAATAGCACATTTCGGTTCCTACAACATAAACAGCGCATGAAATGAAAAAATAATTATTACAGAATATCGATTCTTCGGTCACAAAATTCTGTAGTGACTTTTGCTATAAAATTCTTTCTGTGTATCTAAGATTGCTCTTTCATATTTCTTGATTAATCAGCGACACTCGCTGAAAAATACGAGACAATTTTACAACAATTTGACGAAAATCGGATCAAGAAAGATCAATTGACTTCTTTGTAAATGTGTTGTATTTTTGTTTATATTTCTAGATAACGATTTGCGTGTATTCTCCTCTCAGTCCTCCGCTCATTACTTACTATTGCGTCTTCAAAAAAACATCTTGGTATTTTTCTAAATAATTTACGTCAAGTATCCAGCCGATGCAAATTTCCCCGCGAGGTCGCGATGGGCACGGCATTCGTCGATTAGCGCCGGTTGGCGTCATCAGAAAACGAGAATCAATCGCTGCATAAATAGCGAAACAACGCGTGCTCCTCGGTCCGCTTCGCGTCATCGAATGGTGTAACGAATGACTGCGGCGCACCTCCGTCGATGATAAGAAAAGAGAGAAAAAAAATACGCGCGCCGACAATACCGATTGACATTTGCAAATAAAACGCCGTGGCGACGTTAACGAACCATTAATACATCCCCGTTAGCAAGCGTCTCGAGCGCAACCCCGCGCAACCACGGCGATTAACGACGTTTCGGCTCTTCTCCCTGGCCGGTGACGCGAATTAACCGCGTTCCTGTCTCGCGCGCGGTTTCCACATCGCCCAGCCGGCCAGCCGAGACACGTCGGTAACCGCGCCATAAATCGTCCCCGTCGTAAGGTAAATGTCCCAACGACTGAGCCAATAAGAAAGCACGATAAGTTTTAATTTTCCGGAAACAAAGAACCACAAAAAAGTGAAGAGCCTTCTCACCGGAAAGAAGAAACACTATTTTTTATGTATTTCGATATGTCGAATACGACCTTCAAGATAACGTATCACATCAAGTTTTTTGTTGTAATGGACAGAAATGCTCAAAATTTATCATATTTCGTACTCTACATAGAACATGCACGCTGTAATTAAATTTTCTTAGCTTGAAACCAATAATCGTGTATATTTGTGTGTTAAGTAAGATATTAGATAATGCCGACTGCACCAATAATTGCACTGAAATATGAATTCTGTCCTAATTGCCGAATCAGATAACAACAGATCTAATGACTGAATACTCATTAACTAATATTACAGATCAGCGTAAAGAGGTCTATCTTTAAACAAGTTTTCGAAGGTCTTTTTAGAAATATTGAATGCGAATATATTATTAATGTTTCAATGATCGTAGGACATTGTTCAATTATACCGAGACATTTATCTAATGTGCGTTGAACCGTTTGACGTGCTCAGGTATAATAACAATCGGAAGGAAAAATAATTGTCCGACGAGGTATCCACGGGGTTGCGGCGGCGGCTGAGACTTTTCAACGCGAGAGTTAAGCATCATTGCGGCACGCGCGCGTTTCGCAAGAGCCGTGTAGGTTGACATAGAAAATTGATCGACCTTTCGACAGATTTATGCCTCAGATTTGCATCCAATCTCCCGCGTCCGCGCCCACGTGAATGAATTACGCGCGTATACAAATATACGCGCACGGAATTGCGTAACGTGTGAAATCGAAAAGAAGAACGAATAGCGGGGGAGGAAACGCGTGTAAACTGACATTTGCGCAGGGCGGGCAACGAATTTGCGAGGTCTGGCATGGTAATCACGAGTTTGACGCGTGACTATGGCCCGTGTTAATAGTCATCATTTGAAGTACAGGTGAGATACTCAGGCCTATATTAATAGTCGTTACTTGAAATCCCTCTCAAGTGAGATATTCAGATTTCAGTTCAAAGTTGGATTGAAGTTTCTTAGTTGAATCGCGATTACAGATAATGTCACATACATCATATAATTCAACTGAAAAATTTGGATCTAACTCTGAACAAAGATTTGAGTATCTCACATGAGACAAGTCTCAAGTAACAATTACTAATATGGTACTTAATTTAGAGTTAGATATGAATTTTTTAATCGAATCACGACTACAGATGTGATGTCACATTTATTATATGATTCAAATATCTTAAATCTGACTTTGAATTCAGATCTGATTATCTCAAGTGAAACAAGTTTCAAATGATAACTATTAATGATAACTATTTGGTTCTCAAATTTCAATTTAGTATCAGGTATGAGTTTTTCAGCCGAATCGCGACTACAGATATCTCACGTGAGACAAGTCTCAAGCAACGTCAAGCAACGTTAATACAGGCCGATGAGTTGAAGGAGGAGTTTCTGAGGCGCGGCTGTCTCGCGATTGCCCACGACTTTTCGGCGACGAGACGCCGCGCAAAATCGCAGAGCACGATGTCGCGAGGAGAACAAGGGAGTGACATTAGAACATAGTCGCGGCCCTCTGAGAACCTTTACGTTTGACTTAGTTGCATTACGCAATGGCCGCGACGTCGCGCGAGACAGCGAGTGTCTCGGCTATTTTGCCGAGCTAAAGTTCGAATTCGATGTTCACGAGCTCTTGTCGGATAATTAGATGCGGGCAGGCCTCGACTGTGCGAGATACAGTCGGTAAATACACCGGCGCGGAGATAAAACGCGCATAATACGCGCGCGGACAATTTGCAATTTGACATTTACAAATAGGATACCGCTTGTACTGGGAGGTCGACGTATCGGCCGAATAGTCGTCTATGCGCACGCAAATTATTTTGCCACGTGGAACGACACAGCGCACTGTGCGCGACAAGCGTGCTTAACATCGAAGGCGCTATCGTTATCTCGAGGTTCGACACGACGATCGAGTATCCGATCGGAGCCATTATGCCGTCTAACACCACGAACGCCCCGTGTGGAAATTCCACAGGATTTTTCCAGATAACGCATAGAATTAGAATGTCCAAATTTGTGCCAAAATATTGCCTATCCCGCGCGCTTTGACATCAATTGGAAATTCTATTCTTACCCTAAATATGACTTCCCCGAGTCGAAATTTTATAATTCCTTTCAACCTCAACATTCCATCTAACGCCTGCTTTGACACTTTGAAGCTGATAGATCAAATTTTTTTTATTCTGTTTAACCTATTTTTTTACTAGCTTTGTCGAGAAGTTATATAGTAAAAAATAGTTTTCTTGATCATACTTTATAGGAATTATTTCTCTATATAATTATAGTTACACAAATGTACATTGTTTGTCAGTATATAAAATTCTCTCGATGTATGGAAACTCGCGTTCTGTTTCTTCAATGAATAACATCAATTTTCAATATAGTATCAAACAAGAAATCTTATTTTTACACTAACTGTTGTATACAAGAGAGTAAAAATAAAAAAATAAAATGTTTTTCAAATACTTTGAGTATCTTACTGCATAACCAAATTATCTTCATTAATCAACATATTCTGTTTAATTTTGATGCAAAATAAAGATCAAAAGAAATATTGCGAAATTTCTGGATTTTTCATTTAATGGAACATATGTTTAAATGTTATACTTCTAATTAGAACTCACAATTAATTTGGGAAATCGAACTGAATCTCAAATAGATACCGAGAAATTTTTCATACGTTGCGTTTCGTTACACGAAACTTCTCGAGTCGCAATTTTTCTCCCATTTTAAACTTCGTCTCGATTTTTCCTTATCAAATTTCACATCCACACGAACACTTGGAGCAGTCGGGTGGGTCTCTTTCGACTCTGCTCGATCTGCAGCTTCCGTTTGAAGTCGCGAGATTCTACTTCGACCCAAGTCTACGCTTTTTCGAAATTGCTCTTTCGAAACCTCACGTAGAAAATTACAACCGCGCTTGCTACTTATTTGAGATACAAAGTAGATGTTCGATTCCCACATAAATTAAACGCATCGTAATCTTCTTTAACTTCTGTAAGAGCTGTAATTCCGCTGGAATTATCTAATCGTCGTCATGATATACGACGATAATGCGCGAGAAGGTGAGGACCTCGAGATTTTGAAAGTCCGTGGCCGCGCGTCCGCGTAATTTATCTTTAATGCGACACCGATGATTCCCGGGTGATGATTTATTATGCGCAGTTAACTCTGCCCTGCGCGCCGGTAATTGAGAAACCTAATGAGTAAGTACAAATCGTACACCCGTGTATTACACCCGTGTAACATTCTCTTTCTTTCTCTTTAATAACTTCATCGGCAAGCACCGACGTTCCGTCGACTTGCATAACGATAATCCGTCGAAAGCTGCGCTCCAACGGTCGACATCGTGATAAGATGCAAACGTATAATACGAGGTATTACTCGCGCGCGATTAGCTCTTTGGAAATGGAGAAAAAAATGTCAGTCACCTGATCGATATGAACGGGCAAAAAGAAGATTCCCGCTCGCTGCGAGGTGTCGCTCTGAACAGTGAACACGTCGATGATGCTCGCGTAGAACGCGAGGAGGAACCTGGTAGCGGAAGCCTGTCCAGCCGAGCTTATCGAAAGTTATTTATGTCGCGGTTGGCAGCTACTTCGCTACTACCCGCGCGAGATTTTGCAAGTGCGCGCGTGAGACCGCAAAAATTCAGCGAAAATTCATCGAGTATACTTTCTGCGTCGCCTATGGAGTTACTTCCACGAGGCAACACGACAAACACGCACTGCAAATCTAAGTGTGTTAATTTCCAACGCACAAGTGTGGTGCAATCTAAAACTTCGTTTACGCATTTCTTACTGATAAGTAAACCTATTTAAAAGTTACACTCCGATTTCTTTCTAATTTGGTACAAATGTAGAAGTACAAAAAATATTTAGGTCATATTTTTTTCATTTTGTCTCACTTTGAGTTTCACGGGCAGTTTATAGCTTTTTAATGTTCTCATTCTTATCATCAACAAGTGCAACAAAAATAAGAAATAAAATTGAATACAAGATATAGGTGTTTTTAGTTTGCTAATTATGAATATGAAAAAATATAATCTAAATATTTTTTGTACTTCTACATTTGTGCCAAATTAGAAAGAAATCGGAGTGTACCTTTTAGGTAGGTTTACTTGTGAGTAGTTTTGAGTCATATTATTTAACACGTTTAAGACGTGTTTATCAAATTATAATTTGATAAACTGCAACAAATTTTGTGTTAAATTTAACACATTTCAGATATCCCAATTTGTCTACTTTAATCTTTACGTTGATTTAACGTAAGACAAATATATCAACTAATATATTTATTATATTATAAGCAAGCATATTAATATTTATTGAATAAATATCTTTTATTTTAGGTTATATTAGAATTATATTTGAGGAATATTTGAGGATTATATTAGGATTATTTTAGAAATTTTTTAACTTAAGACAAATATATGAACTAATATATTTATTATATTATAAGCAAGCATATTAATATTCACTGAATAAATATTTTTTTATTTTAGGTTTATATTAGGATTATATTTGATGAATATTTGAGGATTATATTAGGATTATTTTAGAAATTTTTTTTATTTCTTAAATATTTTTGCTCTCAGTATGATAATTTATGTTATAATGTGTGTGTATGTGTCAGTATAGTTAGGTTTTACAAAAAAACTTTACGAATTGATGAAATAATTTTAACGTAATTTTTGAAACATAAATAGCATACACACACATATGAGCTGAAAGTATAGTCAATTGCTGCAGAATGTCGACTCCCTCCACGGCTACAAAATTCTACAGCAATTTTTACTATCAAATTTTCCCCGTGTATGTTGGCTCTCGTGTTAATATTGCCGGCTACCAGCAACATATATCCGATCGTTTCTAATTACCCGATCCATTGCCGACTACGATTTCTATTCGCGGCGCGTTGTTAATGATGTCCGTTACGGCGCTGGTCCGCCGATTATCACGGAACAGTCCTCGAGTTCGCACTTTTCCCACAAGCTTCGACGCGGGTCGGCGTAATCGCGGGGGATCTCGCGAGGGAGATCGTTCCAGGATCCAGCCGGTAGACTATGCGTCGAGCCGCACGCGCGTCGCCTTCGATCGGCGTAACGGGCGAGGACATATGGCCTTGTCGCCGCGGATAAGGTCAGACGGCGGATTCTCCTTCAATTTGCTGCTGGACTCTATTATTTATGCGATGTGCATGTCGCGCCTGCATTTTATTACGAGGCACCGTACGTTTCCCCGGGAACCCACGTAAGGCGAACTTCGCGTAGGTAAGAGAGACGGATTTCACGAGTCGGGAGAGGAATAGAAATAGGAGGGAGAGACAGAGAGAGAGAGAGAGAGAGAGAGAGAGAGAGAGTAAAAGAGAAAAAGAGTGGGAGGGAAAGGGAGAGATAGACAGCGGAGAGGACGGAGAGGAGCTGGGTTCTCCGGTAATGGAACACTCGCCTTGGCTATCTAGCCGCGCCCGTCACTAAATCAGGAGATATTACCGCTATTGTGCTCACAATCAGTCGTAATACCCGCGATAGACTTA
Source organism: Odontomachus brunneus (assembly GCF_010583005.1). Lineage (NCBI taxonomy): Eukaryota > Metazoa > Arthropoda > Insecta > Hymenoptera > Formicidae > Odontomachus > Odontomachus brunneus. The sequence goes on along the minus strand of NW_022639466.1, from coordinate 1,540,800 downwards.
GTCGGGATGCACTGCGACAGTCGGGGCTAACGTCGATTTCCAATTATTGCCCGACCGTGCGTGGCTCATGAAGTCAAGATCGGAGCGCCTCCGCGACTGAAACCGCAAAAATAACTCCTGAACTGCAAATTTGAACGTGACAATGGTTAAATTTGCAAAAGCACTTTCCATTGCTTTTCACGAAAAAAGCAGTGCGTACTGTGTACGTCGCGTGTGTTTGTAATTAAATTTTTCCCTCAATGTCGCGAAACTTACTATTAGTTACATTAGCGGGGTTTGGATTTTATACGCGAAAAGTGTAATGTACGTGCGCGCGTGCACACGTTTGTGCACGCGTATGTGTGTGTGTGTATGGATAAGCAGAACCATATTTAATCTTCTATACGCTATCAATGCAGCAGTTGCGACGATAATTCTGAAACATTAACACGTGACCGCCCACTGATGATTCGTGCCGAATGGCTCGACACGATCGCGCACAGGTTGCGTTTTTATAAAAGATTAATCCAGCCGAAAGCTAAAATAATGCAATCTTCGGCTTTGTAAATTTCCATCGTATGGTGTATGGTATCCCCGATATCGACACAACTGTTATTTATTTCACCTCTTTCTGTTCTACTTTCTGTTATACGACGTTACCATTAATGACGCAACTGTTGTTCTTAATAACTGTTATAAATCGATCGCCGTGTAAGATAGTGTTAGGTGTTAGTCGATTAAAATTTTGTCTGACCAAAATAAGAGGCGAATCAATAACCAAAATTAATTAGTCATTATATATGTATAATTAGAAAACAAAATTTCAACGGAACGTTCGTCTCACACGAGGGTGATGGAGGGTCAACAAACCCGTATGCTAGTTTAACGTATTGTCATGTTATCTTGACTGTCCCGCTTTGTGAGTCCATATTCATCACTTGCAAGTGTTGGAACAACAGAATTTATTCGTAATATATGCATTTTTGATGGCATATTCTATATATAAAGTGTACGGATAAGTTTTGTATTATTTGCTGACACATTTGTCTTGTATTAAATTAACATAAAAATTAGAGTGGATAAATTGGGACATGTGAATCGATGTGTTAGATTAAATGCAAACATTTTTGTGATGTACTTGTTCGTAACTCTGCAAAAATTCCGCGTCTGTAGCCTGTTGCCGGGCACTCAATAGTCCGAAAAACGTTAGTAACCGATCGCACCAAACGACCTCTTTTATCTCCGCTTTTACCTAACTATGATAATTCTTATCATGCAGGCCAGACGATCGGGGAGAGCATATACAGAACTGACAAGAATGAAATAAACGGGAATCATTTCTGCTTGCGGTTGATAAAACACGTAGCAGCAGTCTGTCAAAAATATCTGTCGATTTGTACACACACAGATTCATTATTTTTATTTTTTCCTTAATTGTATTTTTCACTGCTTGTGTTACTTTTTGTATTTGTATTACTTTTTACGATTTTCTACTTACGTATGCTAAAGGAATCTTTTTTCCGTATTTATATAAATAAAGATTGAACGAATGAATTATTTTATTATTTTTACTCTACTGTCGTAGTACATATTGCGTGAGTTTCTTGAATTTTCTTTTCATAGATTCATGAGGCACGGAGTATCTTATCGTTATTTTATCGAAGTAGCAGTAAGCAGTAGTAAGTGAGAAAAAAAGAGAGAGGGGAAAATGAAAAAAAGGCAAAAAAAAAAAACAAGAATAAGTGGAATCAGACAAATAAGAATTCATACGGCTCAAGCCCGGAAACTAAATTTAATAACAAGAGTAAATGAAAAGAGAAAAAGAAAAATTTGTATGTGTATTATATTCTTTTTTTCATTTCCAAATAGTATGTATGACTGTACTGTCTATCATCTTTTTTTATTTATTTTATTGCTTGTTAGTATAATCCCAAAAAAAAAAATATCGGGACACAAGTGCGATCCTGTCAAGAGATAATACGAGACATCTGGAAAGATCCACGTAAAGGTACGATTCTATTGGAGACTCGTATGTAAGCATGTGTCTCGAATCATCAATTGACGTTTATTTTCGTATGATTCAACTCCGTTTGCGTTATTAGATTATTGCCGCAACGTCCTCGATTGCGCATTCCATCGATGCACTTCGTTTAATAAAAGCCCGTGTCGTGTCGAGCGCGTCTCTTAAAGGAATGTGAAGTAGCAACGAGTGTATGTCAATAAGAATAGAACGCGAGAGTAAATTTATCGCCTTCGGAGTTATATTAGTATTTTTAAGCGTGGAACACGTAGAAAGTAACCGAAAGAAACGCCGTAGAAGAAGGATGAAATGAGCGAATGAGTAAAGTGCCCGCTCGTGCGACGACTTATTATTAGCGTTATATTTTGCAGCATGTCATCGCGTTTGCGAGGAAATAAAGCGGTAAAAAAAGTCGGCATTTGAATAAACTTCCCGTGTCTGCGTGCACTCACACTTACACAAAATCTAGTAAGAACTCACAAGTGGAGATATATAAAGCACGAGTGGTAGCGCTAAATGCTCACAGAGCGAAGGTATTTAATATAAATTATTTAACACATTTTTCCAAGCTATTTTTCTTTTTGAATTGTAGTAATAAGCAATAGGCAAATGACTGAAAAAGATAATAGGCATTACAGTCATAGATATTATTTAGAAGTGAAAAAAGGAATATAACACACACACAAATTTTTCTCTTTTTCTTTTCATTTACTCTTATTTTTCTTTACTTCTCTTTCTCTTTCTCTTCTCATTTACTACTACTTACTATTACTTCGATATTTTATTTACTTATATATACTTTAGTCTATAATTTCTATTTATCTCTGCAATTTCTTTGCTTTGTTTATTCACCTATATTAAATATGTTAATCTTAACTAATATTCAATGCGCCTCTTACTTATACTCTGTTGCTTCTTTATAATTATGTACATCTCTTATTATGTACATCTTGTTTATGTATTTCGTTAATTTCTATTAAATTTAATGTAAATTCTAAGAAGCTTTTAACCCTTGAAATTTCAATGAATTCTACTTTAGTCTCTCTCTCTCTCTCTCTCTCTCTCTCTCTCTCTCTCTCTCTCTCTCTCTATTCTCTCTCGTTCTTCTTTACTCTCTGTTCTCTGCTTTCTGTATTTTTTCTTTTTTTTAGTTTATCTTTTTTTCTTCTATTTTTGAATGTATTAATTTACTGTATGGTACCAAAGGGATGATTCCCGTTAACAAATTAATGAAATGAAATAAAAGTCTTCCTTGATCCCGATGTGAGTATTAATACTATACCCATGTTACGATAAAGGATTCATTACTATTGTATATTTGTTCGCAATAGTTTTGATGTATGACTGCCTCTGCCAAGAGTTTTGGGCTCGACGAAATCTTTCGAATCAACGCGAATTCTCTCTTCCTCCCGAATGTCCCGCGCTTTACGTCCGACGAAGGCGATAAGGTTCAACTCCGCCCTAACGGCCCTTCCCATCCTCGTCCCTTCTATTCTCCATCATCATCTTCTCCTCGTCCTCCAGGGCCATGCGAGCGGGTAGCATCGGATCATTCATCACCCGGCACTTTTCGATACGTCGGACAAGTTCCGAGAACGCTGGCGCAATTATATTAAACATAAATCAGTTATAACGAGCTTATGTGATCGCGCAATGAAGGGTGCACTGCAATTGACGCCTTGTGCTTGTCTATCTGTCTTTTGCGCGCCACTTCCCGCTCGTTACTCCGTCAAACTCGCGCGAAAAGACGTAAAATTGAGCCGCGAATCATTACGATATTCCACAACGCGAGAACGCACGGCGCTACTTCAACAATCTGAGAATTCTCGTGAATCAGCGATTTTTTTAGCTTTGTTTGTCTTGCATTATATTGACATGTCTCAATATTATGCAAATGCAGTTAGTGCTTTAAAATAATCTATGGAATTATAAATGTTTTGCATAAAGTGGAATATATATATATATATATAATATAATATAATATTATATAATATATATATTATATAATATTTATATATATAATATTTTATTATATATTTTTTATATATATAATATATATATATTTTTTTTATATATAATATATATTATATAGCAGAAAATATATATACACATATATATTATTATTATTATATTACTTATAGAATTATAAATGTGTATGTATGTGTACCGCATAGTATGCATGGGATATTTTTCAATATATTCAATATATTCAAAATATACATTTTTTCAATAATTTTAGGGCTTTTCATAAAAGCAATTATTTATTCTATTTAAATAAAAGAATTTGGATTCAAGTGAATATTATTAGCTCAAATACTTTTTTACACTTACCATCTATATTATTTTATTTAAATAAAAGAATTTAGATTTAAGAGTAATTATATTATTAGTATAAATATTTTTATACAAACCACCGAATAAATACTTTTTTATTGTTTTATATATTCTCTCCCACACACAGCATATAATTCATATATGTAATTTAATGTAAATTTACGTTTAACCTCTAGAGTGTAATTTCTATACATGTTGACCTAAAGGGAGACTTGGAGTTTAGTTAAACCTTGCTAAACTTCTGGATATATGAGCATATAAATTTCTACGATCGTCTCGTTCCACCTAAAGAGGCACAATACAGTCGTATGGTATAACGACAAATCAAGTCGCTAACGTAAAGGAGAGAAAGGGAGAGGAAGAAAGGAGTGCTTGATTTTTCGATGGGTGTCTAGTCCATGTCCTAGTAAGGTCGGCGTGATTAGCACCGGTGATAAGAGGGCGTCCTTATTAAGAGAGGCCCGTAGAGACGTGGCTAAGGCCTATCCGCCTCCTCGAGCTCCGACTCTTTCTCAGTTTCTTCCCTCAAACCTCCTCTAGACATCTCCCTTTCTTCCTTCTTCTCCTCCTTCTCAGCTTCTTTTGAGCACTAAGGCCGAATGAAAATGTATGAGAACGATATCTATGGTGGAAAGAAAGAAGGCGACAGAAAGAGAGAGAGAGAGAGAGAGAGAGAGAGAGAGAGAGAGAGAG